>NC_089595.1:67288713-67588713 GCF_019320115.1 Miscanthus floridulus | reverse complement strand
AAAGTTCAACTATGGCTGTATGAAGCCCCATGACTATCATGTCATTATGACTTAGCTGCTCCCTATTGCCCTGCGTGGTATCCTCCCCCCAAAGGTCGACGCCTCAATAATAAAGCTATGCTCGTTCTTCAACATGATCTCAAAAAAGGTCATTGATGTGCCATGCTAGACCAGCTGCAGCGAGACATAGCCAAAACTCTCATTAGGCTTGAGATGCATTTCCCACCGACTTACTTTGATATCTCAGTGCATTTGCTCATTCATCTCATTGACCAAATTAGAGCACTTGGGCCAATATACCTGCAACAGATGTTCCCTTTTGAAAGGTTGATGAAAGTTTTCAGTACGTATGTTAGGAACAGATTCAGGCTAGAAGGGGGCATGGTTGAAGGATGGTCAACAAAGGAGGCCATTGAGTTCTACACATATTATGTGGACATCAATAGGGTCAGAGTTCTAGAATCTCATCACGGGGGAAGACTAGGCGACAAAGGAACGATCTGGGAGAAATCTATCACAGTAGACGACCCCATTTCTTTCAGATAGGTGCAGTTCGTTGTTCTCTAGCAAGTAGAGGATGTGATGCCATACATTGACGAGCATAGGCAATCACTACAAACTTTGTATCTGAGCAGGTCACAGGCTTGGCTTGATAAAAAACATAAGGAGGAATTTGTCAGTTGGTTGCGATGACGCTTGATTGGAACTGTTGGCATGAAAATGTGTTGACACACAATAAGCTGGAAGGATCTGCTTAGGATGAGCCTAGAGATCTGCTTGGCTTCAATGCAAGGTCAACTGCTTCTGCGAATTCCTCTCGAGGCATGCCCGTCAATTTGATCTGCAATTAATAAGGAGAGAAAGTTTATCAGTAATTTAAGGTGGAACATGTCGGTCTTTACCCAAATAGTTCCAAGTGTGCCGCTTCGGGAGCAACCAGATGGGAAAATCGACTAAATAGCCGATACGCACATAAATTGGCTGTTACGAATAGTGAAGCTTATGGATCGCGACTGATTTCATGTTGAGAAATACAATGTCTGCAGATGTAAATGAGATCATCAGCTAGGTGGATATTACTAGTGTGAATCATTGAGCCAATGAATCTAATCAAGAAAGGATATAACATGCAAATGAATCGATAGTCTAATACAAATGGACCTACAAATGCTCTGAATCTAATCTGTTATCATTAATAGTGAGGTTTGACCGAATTGATGGCAGCTATGATGATAATAAGAAACTAAAACCAAAGAACCCATAAAACCATCTATGCTTCAATAGGCTTTCCGAAAGACATGCTATACGTGAAGGCTCAAAACGGATCGGCTGAAACAGCCGATTCGGCTGAAAAAGGACTATAGCATATGAACAATCGACTATTTCACGTGGACAAACCTGTGGACTCATCAAACCTAGCCTACTATCTCTAATAGTGGGGTTCGACCGGATCGATGTAGCCATGATCAAGACAACAAATCAAAGCTTTAAAGTAAACAGATCTATTCATGTTTAACATAATCATGTAAACACACTGTAGGCATTAATGCATAGGCGATCGGCTATTTAGCCGATGTAGGCATAGCAAACAGTTAAGGTCATGCCTGATCGAGAGCAAATCTACTAACTAGCATCCTCCAACCTATAGTGCCATCAGTGGGGATCGACCGGATCGTTGCAGCCATAATAGCGAACTGTAGACCAGATTTAACTAGCCAGTAAACCTCTTCAAAATCATACATGCCTTAACCTCATACTATGCATGATCAAGATCAAAATAGAATAGCCAATGAAACAAATCTGTCACTTAGAGTAAGAAACATCATATTGTGACAAGGCAAACGATGAACGAAAAGGATATAAGGCCGATCTAGATCGATCTCGATCAGACAGATTGATGTTGCTGCAAACTAGTAACAATAAGAATATCAGCAAGATCGGTAACTTAATGAATATACCCGAAGGACGCCACCCTTAGGTAGAGCCGATAACTTGACCTTAATCTAGTTCGAGCAGTGGAGGCCGACCAAATTGATGCAGCCATACTTGAACTAGACAAGAGTCGATAACTAGCTTATACTAGAGTTCGCAATGGACGTCGACCAGATCGATGTAGCCGTACAAACTAAAGTATAAGCCATGATGGTACTGACAGACAACCCAGAGGTCAGCCGGACCGATGCAGCCCTACTCGCTGAGATCTACTCTACTCCTACTCCTAAGGGTTGGTCAGAGCCAAAAAAAAGTAAATTGTGTTTGATTGATTGGATGATCTTTTACAATAGCTGAGGTCCAATATTTATACCCAGAGCATAAACATGAATCCTACTCGAGTACGACTCATTACAATCTTTGTATAAGAGAAAACATTCCTAATTCAAGATAACTTGGACCCTAATCTTTCCCTTTTTATAGAGTCTGACATGTTTTTCCCGACGCTAACCATAGCTTTTTGTCGTTACCTGCTGGTGTCATCCGAAGAGAGCCGATTCCAGTGTTGCATTTGAATCAGCTGATATCAACTTTTATGCAATCGATTCCTTGATAACAAGATCTTTGGGAGCTTCGAATTCCCGCATTCCTCTTCCCAAATTTTGGTGTAAACACATGCCCTCTAATTTTGGGATAAAAGAAAAATTATTCCAAAATTTCCATGCTTGTGTCTTCGATAGGTCCGTAGTCACGGTTAGAGAATCTTGATCTAGGGTACATTATCTATCATTATCTTTGCCAGCTTATGAGCCCATGCTTCAAAGCTTTATGAGAGCATCATTGCTTCATAGGTGCTTGGATCCATCTTTCCTGGCCGACTATAAATGTCTATCCAACTCTGGCGAGAGCAACTCAACAACTTTAGTTATGTTTCTCCTCTATTTGTTTCCTCGAGTGCCCCTGGCTCCGCCAGACCCTCCATGGTCTAATTCCTTGCTATGAGGATCTTGAGTGGTTAGAAGAATTCTTGTGCATAGGGTGATTGTGTCGCTCATTTTAATGCGTTGTTGAGCAAGAGGATCAGTTGTTGTGGTTAGAAGAATTCTTGTGATATCACATGAGTTTTCTCACCACGATCATAGAGCTGTTCTATTGTTTGCAAAGGCTAAAATGTGTGGACACCTTCTCCTTGTTCGCTTCATCAAATGCCCATCAGGAAAACCACAGACTTCTTTCCCATGGTTTCCCAGCCACCGATAAATGGGCATCTCGTAATAGACGGCTTTCTTTCCCATTGTTTCCCAGTCATCGAGAAATTGGTTGGGTATATGGGCATCTTTTAAGCTGGCAGCCTTTCCTCTTCCCCTGATGTAATTTTATCAATAGGCCGATATGACTTGGTCCATGATGACCTTCGGCCTTGTGGGGATCCGAACTCCCTTCAATCCAAAGAAGCCTTAGATTGTCAATTAATGTAAACCATTCGTATCAATCTCATGATATTTTATAATTATGGGAAGCAATAAGTTTGAATCTGTTATCTCTTTGTGTTCTGTCCCCTAGATTTCTAGAGTGTCAATCCATTTCCATATCTGATTCTAATTCCATAACCCCGACAAAGCCTATCTTCTCACTTCCTGGGCTTTATATACGGGCCACAGCTATGGATCAAAAAACAACCTACTTCATTCCAAACCTTCCACATCTTTTGTGTGATTTTGCTTTCTCATAGTTTTGAAGGTATGGAGAATGGAAAGAGGCATGCTAAGAGGGTCTTCAATGGTTCTGCATCACCACGCCGGCATCTTCATCACCAGGAGGGTGCAACTCGGGATGCTCCCATCGTCCTAGATCATGGGGCCGATTCTGCTCAACTTCTAGGGTCGTGCTCATTAATAATTTGCCGCCAGCTCCCCTGCTACCCGAGGAGGCAAATCGACAATGATGATCTGCTTGCCTCCCTCGATCATGCCAGCTAGAAGCTCACCGACTGCCTCTCCATCACAAAATTGGCTCTGACCATGGCACGATGTCGATCACCCTCCGAGGCCAACCCAGTGGAGGATAGGTTGGCCAAGGCCGAGGCTAGAATTATGGGTGAGATGCCTACCACAACTTTTTGTCTCTTCTTAATTTTATATTCAAGATCTTGATCATCCCTCCCTTGAATCTTTTATATCTATCAGCTCAGCTAGAAAGCCTCCGATCAGCTACGGAGTACGTGGTAGGATTCATCAATGCTAGGGGCGCCGTTCTAGTGGTTCGCTTGCATGACATCCCAAACCATGTTAGAGAGGTCGCTCTTCATGGCGTTCGTCATGGTGCTGCCATGGTGTTGGCTGCTGCGCAAGCCCGCTCTGGCCACAAGCTTTAGCTTCTTCCCCATGGTTTTCTAGCCATCGAACACCCTAGGGATCATGAGCGCCTGGTCGAGGATTTCTTCGACGCTGCCAACTCTATAACCCTTACTTCCTAGGCCGATGACATAGTAAACAAAGTGTTTTCTGGCATGTAGCTTGTAATAGGTGATACTAGCAAACAATTTCTTCGTCTTAAGTGGTTTCTCTTTTGCTTTGTACTTCATGTTCCATGCATCAATTTATCTGTGTTTGCTTTGCTCTTATAGGCAATACATATTTGGGTTTATTTTTTGAACTAGAGGCGATACCCTTCTGGTATTGGCTATTAGAGCTGATGACTAAACCTATCAGCTGTCGAGCGTCAATCTTAAACATTGAGATAATACTCCTTCAGTCATTTTCCACTGATCAGTGGTTGAATTGAGCCTACCACCAAAATGATTTGGAATGGTGCCAAACTTTTCCAAAGGGTCTTATGTGCCCTAGGGATCAATTTTTTTGTCGAGGTGGATGCAAATTTCTAGCGTGCCCAGCATGTAATTCGCCCTCTTTTGTCCCATTTAGCACAAAGAAAAATATAATAATAAAGAAAATGATGAGAAAAACCTAAGATCTTGTGTGGGGCCAAAATTTGGGTGCACATGCTTGCAAAAAAAATTGAAGCCATTTAGACATAGGCGGTACATACCTGCTTCACAAATCTAAAGAAGATGTCTCATGTTACAATGACTAAACACCTAGGTTTCTAAGGTTTTTGTGGTTCATATGCATTCTAGTGTCATATTTGTCTCAAACTTTTTTAGGCCTGCACGTGCCACAGGTGAATGAAACACCAAGTTTGGGATTTTTCTAAGATGGTTTAGTAGTTTCTCCAATTTAATTGAATTTTCACGCGATGTCACCGATTAATTAGAGGTTGAACTGTGTCTACCCCAAAATGATCCAGAATGATGCCAAACTTTTCCACAGGGTCTTATGTGCACTAGGGACCAAATTTTGGTCGAGGTAGATGCAAAATTCTAGTGTGTCCAACATGTAATTGAGCCTCTTTTGTCCTGTTTAGCACAAAGAAAAATATAATAATAAAGAAAATGATCAAAAAAATCTAAGATCTTGTGTGGGGCCATAATTTGTGTGTACATGCTTGTAAAAAAATTGTTGCCATTTAGACATAGGCGGTACATACCTGCTTCACAAACCTATAAAAGTCGTCTCATGTTAAAATGACTAAACACCTAGTTTCCTAAGGTTTCTCTGGTTCATATACATTCTGGTGTCATATTGATCTCAAACTTTTTCTCAAGCTTGCACATGCCATGAGTAAAGGAACCACCAAGTTTGGGATTTTTCTGAGATGGTTTGGTACTTTCTGCTGTTTAATTGAATTTCTGCGCGACGTCACCAATTAATTAGAGGTTGAACTAAGCCTACCCAAAACAATCCGAAATGGTGCCAAACTTTTTCACTGGGTCTTATGTGCCCTAGGGACCAATTTTTGGTCAAGGTGGATGCAAAATTCTATTGTGTGCCCAACATGTAATTGGGCCTCTTTTATCTTGTTTAGCGCAAAGAAAAATATAATATTAAAGAAAATAATTAGAAAAACCTAAGATCTTGTGTGGGGCCATAATTTGGATGTACATGCTTGCAAAACAAATTTGAAGACATTTGGACATAGACAATACATACCTGCTTCATAAACCTATAGAAGCATCTCTTGTTATAGTGACTAAACACCTAGGTTCTCAAGGTTTCTATGGTTCATATACATTCCGGTGTCGTATTGGTCTCAAACATTTTCTCAGGCTTGCACGTGCCACGGGTGAAGGAACTACCAAGTTTGAGATTTTTCTGAGATGGTTTGGTACTTTTTGCTGTTTAATTGATTTTTCACGCGACGTCATCGATTAATTAGAGGTTGAACTGAGCCTATCCAAAACAATCCAGAATGGTGCCAAACTTTTCCACAAGGTCTTATGTGCCCTAGGAACCAATTCTTGGGCAAGGTGGATGCAAAATTCTAGTATGCCCAACATGTAATTGGGCCTCTTTTGTCCTATTTAGCATAAAAAATAATAAAGAAAATAATCAGAAATACCTAAGATCTTGTGTGGGGCCATAATTTGGATGTACATGCTTGCAAAAAAATTGAAGCCATTTGGACATAGGTGCAATAGTTATATAAATGCGTGAATTTATTCAATTTTAAATATATATATGTATATATAATCATCATTGTTGGCTTAAAAAACAAGCAGTGATGGACACAAACCGACAATGAGGACAACTGCCACTGTTGGTTTCATTTTGAAAAAGAAACCGATAGTGATAGATATATTTTTTTAAAAAAATCAAAAAATTGTGCCCCGCACGAGGTACGAACTAGGGTCTCGGGCTCTAGAGTGTAGTTCCTTAATCGCTGTGCTAGGATAGTAATTATGTTAGGATTAGTTGTTTATTTTTTTATTTAGTTATAGTGTACTTAGTTTTTATTCAAAAATAAAACAAAATTAAAAAAATTTGCCCCACCCAAGGTTCGAACCTAGTTCTCGAGCTCTAGAGAGTACAACCTTGACCGCTGCGCTAGTTATGTAATTGCATTAGGAGTAGTTTTTATTTTTATTTATTTATACATAGTGCAGTTAGGTGATTCAAAATTAAAAGAAAAAACAAAAAGTTTGGCCCACCTAGGATTCGAATGCGGGTCGTGGGGTCGTGAGTGCGTGGCCTTAACCGCTGCGCTAGGATAGGGAATTCATTAGCTTAGGTTATTTTTGTCTTTTTAACATTGCGCTCCAACCTGTTGTGGTAGTGCACATCACTGTCGGGTTGGATTTGGCACCAGCAGTGATACTATGTCATCACTATCGGTTTGCCTCTGGAACCGGCAGTGATGTGCCATGAGTACATAAGCCAGTGGTGCACGCTAAAATTTTTCTAAGTCATTTGAAGCCCACGCCATCCATTTCCTCCAAGCCGACGGAGCACCGCTGCCCCACACACCACCGTCCGTAGCCATAGCGCCCTCCTCTTCTTCAACACCAACGTCCGCACGTCTCTATGCGGCCCACGCCAGCGAGGAAGACTCATGATGCCGTCCTCCACCCCGGTGTCTCCCACCCCACGATCATCCACACTAGCGTCCCCCACCCCACAGTCCTCCACACTAACATCCCCCACCTTCGGTCCTCCATGCCCCCTTCCACCCCTCCCACAACTTGGATTTGATGGAGCGCCCAGACAACGGCGTCACCACGCTACACGGTGAGTGCCTCCCTCACTGCGCCCCTTAGGTGTTTGACAAATTGTTGCTAACTGTCATTGCTGTCCTAGCCATGCCCGCGCCATTGTCTTCCTCGATGCCGACAGAGCTCCACCGCCACCCGCGCCACCGTCCATAGCCGTCATGCCATCCTCTTCTTCAATGCATGATGCCGTCATCTTCCTCCATGCCAACTGAGCTGCACCACCACCCACGACACTGTCTATAGCCTTCACGCCATCCTCTTCTTCAACGCCCGATGCCATCCCTAGCATGCCAGTGGCCTCGTCTTCCTCAATGCCGCCAAAGCACCACCGCCGTCTGCGCCCTCGTCTTCCTCGACATGAGAAGACCAAGGTCACCATCACTTCGGATGGGCTCTTCTCCATGAGGTAAACGATGCTAACCTGCTTCACCATGCTCTACGTAATGTTACTGTTTGCCATTTGGATGGGCTTTGCTGTGTGTATTCATGAATTGCTAATTTGCTAGGTTGTAGAATCTTTCGAAAATTGCTAGCAAATGAACAAATTAATTAAAGTTCCTGATAAATAGCAAATTAACATAGCATGGCAGCACCTATACACGGATCTTTTCAATGCAAAGGTATTAGAAAAGGAATGAACAAAGTAGTCCAAAGAAAAATATTTAACATAGGTCACTTACAAGTTGATTCACTAGAAGACAGTCAAACATGGCCTCTTCATATTTGTTTTATTATGTCTTATATGTATTACCAATTACCATAATACTTTCATGTCCAAGACACATGGGATGAAGCCTAGCTAAATGTGTTGCAAATTGAAGTTTGAATATTTGAATATAGTCTACAACTTTCCTCGATGCACTAAACTTAGTCGACAACTTGTTTGAATGACATAGCACTATCAACATAATTTAGTTACATGTATAGGTAACCATGGCATGGTATGTAGTGCATGTTGGTCGGATGCCTGGGATTTACCTTACCTAGAAAGATTGCTATGCTCAAGTCAATCGATACCAAGGTAATTGTTATAAAAAATACAACACAGAAGCTGAAGCTTTGAGGGCCTACTATGGTCCCATGAGTGCAAACCATGGCCATCCGCCGGCAGTGCAGATTGAAGAGGAGCCACTTGCCGGAGATATAAAGATTAGGAGAATTGCTCCTTGGTCTTGGAAAGATGCCATGCTTTTATTTATGGCTATGGTCATTGCTTTTCTTATTTGAAAGTTGATGTAGGCTTTGTTTCGTAGAACAGTAGGTGGACTTTGTTGTATGGAGCTAATCAAACAATACATTTGTTGTACATGAACTGTTTGTGGACTTATTATAAGACTTCGTATTAAATGTCTATTAGTTGGGTAATATATATATGCACAAATGCTACTAGTAGTTGTACGCAACCAAAATTGACCATGATCATGTCACAACCATGACTTGTCATCGCCCATTAACCCATCGCCCAAGAACTGATAGACAACAAGAAGTGGCTAATATCGATGGGACAGGAGAGCAGCATGATCCAACAAATGGTGGCGGTAACAATCAGGATGGTGAGAATGAGGTATCATGGTCCCCTACCACTCTTCTCGAGCTAGATCAAGATGACCAAGATGACTAGGTAACTTAGGTATCATATGACTAGGTAGCCACACACGCTAATTAATTGAGAGTCTATTAGCTTACTTGGTGTCTCCAGCAGGAGGTTGAGCCGACCGAGCAGCTAGATGGTTCAGGTAGTAGCGAGGCCAGAACCAAGCGAGGCATGTTACAACGTCCTACTGGTAGCAATGCACACAGGCACATCACTGAGTTTGACCAAGTCGGTGAACCACTTGCACCTAAAAAAGCTACGGCCAAATACAAGACTGTCATCGGGGCACTTGTAAGGGACTACATCCTGATTAAGTATAGGAGTGGATTGGGAAAAAAGATGACCCATGGAGGGTTCCCGAAAGTGAGAAGGATGACATATGAGAGAAATGGATCCCATAGTATTTCACTTTCCCACAGGACTACGACAAGGAGCAAGTCAAGAAAAAAGCAAAAGAAATCATGGGGACATGCTTCAAGACTTTCAAGGGGACATTGTACAAGAAATTTATCCTCGAGGATAAAGAGCCAAATTGGGATGGTGGAGAATACACCAAGCAGAAGGACTTCTGGAAGGAATTCAAGCAATACAGGCAATCTGAGGAGTACTTGGAACTAAGCAGACAGAATAAGAAGAACTCGCTTAAAGTGACAAATCCTCATAAACTCGGCTCTCGTGGCTATGCCAGTAAGATGGATGCATTTAAAAGGGAACTTGAGGAGGTGGAATGCCTTGGCATTAAGCCTGAGACTACCAATTAGGAGACCAGATCGATATATTTCTGTATGGCGAGGGGGGTACACCACGGCCCAGATGGGAGCTTTAGCTCCACAAATCTAGCCATGAGCAGCCTTGTCCAGAGGATCTCTAAGGTAAATGATGAGGTGAGGAAAGGGATCCACAATACTAATAGGGAGAATGGCGTGCTCACCCAAGCACTCGGAAACAAGGAGCACCCTGGTCACACTAGAGGAGACGGTCATGTTCCTTGGAAAATAGCATTTGAGGAAGAATCTTCCACTTATTGGAGCCACTCGAGGGGTAGAGCGGCACAAGAGGCAGAGTATATGAGGGTTCTAAAAGAGATGGAAGACAAATTCGAAAAATAGATTGATGAGAGGGTTCAAGAAAAAGTCAATGTACTTATGGCGTCCATGGGATCCAGAGTAGTACCACAAGAACCTCTTTCGACTAGCTTTAGCCCACAGTTCAGGGGTCGCAATAGCTATGGATCGACCCCGCTCGATGATGAAGAGGCAAATGCACCTCATCTAGTGGACAGCATCACCAAACCCATCAATGTTAGGCTATACATCCATCAGCAATGGACAACTGACAAGGTGGTGGTTGGCTAGGCCTGGCCTATGGGAGATGGGACCATTAATGGCCACCCAATTCCAATAGGGTATGCCCACGTTAGCATTGATACTATACTTGATAAGAAGTATAACAAGATGCACATTGATTACTCCGCACAGGAAGATAGGCAATGCCTTGTTTAGAATAAGGGCGCTCATGTGGCCTACCGCAAGTGCTTCATTAAGCTTGATCACTAGTTGTCTTCAGATGATGATGAGGATGACGGCGAATCTTTGCTGCCTAGAGATGATCACTCACCATCTCCCAATAGAGGAGATCACACTACCTTCCCTGGTTCCTTGCCATCACCCCTAAGAAGACATAATTCTCATCCTCCATCTTTATCAGCCCCAAGAAAAGAGAAGACTCCTCCTCCTCCTCCCTCTTCATCACCCCGAGAAAACATAATTTTCATCCTCCTCCTCCTTCACAACAGCCCAAAACAAGATCTAAGGCATTCTCGCAGTCGCAGAAAAAGGTCCTCGGATTCGGTCGCTAATGCTCCCAAAGTGGACCAACAAAAAAAAGAAAAAGACGATGAGTGGCAGCGTTACAAACTTGATGAACCAACAAAAGCCAGAAGTAGCCTCCAAGGAAGACAAAGTTAGATTCTAGAATCTATTTGCCTCATTGCCTAAGTGGAGGGTGCAGTCCGAATTCAATAGGCAAATAGAGAGTAAGCACAATCAATTAAGAGTCAAAGAAATACACCATGAACATCAAAGGAAGATAAACAAGATTGTCGAAGACAACCCAGATTAAGCAGGGATGATGCCACGAATATCTATTATGATTCACTAGCATATGAGATGTCAAGACCGGTAATGCAGTTTCAAAGAGGCAATTTCTTGGTGGACTAGGAGTATAAAAATTTAACAACATATATGTGTGACTTGCATGATTATTACATGGCCCAAGCACTTGAGACGAACCAGGTGGGTTTTGAATATATTATTTGTCCGTCGCATGTTTTCCAATATCCTAATGAAGCACTTTGTCGGTTGGGATCACTTGTTTTAGCTTTTCTAGAGACGCGATCTCGATACACAAATGTTGATGTTGTGGACTATGTAAGTACCCTACTCCCACGATATTATAATTAACTACTCTCTTGATACACAAATAGTTAATGACTGCACATTCCCATGAATTATGTAGGTGTGTAGCAAAACATTGCTTCAAAACAAAGTATGCTCATATGTCTTTTTTGGACCCCGAGCTAGTCAACGAGAGAACATGTGGAGGCCTACATGGAAATAAAGAGGATGATCTGACGGAGACACTGATTGCCATTTTTGAAAATTTCAAGAGGAGTAATAAAACTGAAATACTTCTAGCCTACAACTGTGTGTATGTGTTCTCTGCTCTTATTTTTATGCTTGTTTTTTGTAGTTATGATTATTCGTTAACTAGGGTTTTGTGATTGCAGAAACCATTTCATCTTCATTGTTGTCGATATTAAAAGAAATCGTATCAAGGTGCGGGGCTCGAAGAAAAAGCCACTTTCTTTGCTCGATCCCCTAGTCAAAGTGTTTAATGCGTAAGTGAACCTAATAACATATTATTTTCTAATCGAACATAGCATATTCTAATGTTGCCCCTTTTCACACTTTATAATGTAGCACAGTGTCCAGGCAAGAATGGTTGGTGGGACGAAGGGCCCATTCTAGGTTGCACCAATGCAATTGGAGACCCTAGACCAGCCGGCGTGAAATAATGAATGCGGGTTCTACGTAATGTGGGCAATGCTTCGCTACCTCGGCGTAAAATTGGAGGCGGGAAATGCTTTGGTGTGTATAATCCTCATTTCATTTATATCTGTTAATTCAATAAAATGATCTACTTATTCTATAACATTTCTGCCTTTCAAAATCACTTTTTTTGAATGATAGCATAAGAAATTTAAAGACAATAGGCTGTTAGAAATGGAGGTCATAGCACTATCATCGGAGCTAGCAACCTTCATCATATCGGAGTGCTTGGAAAAAATGAACATTCTCCATTGCACACTCCGTGAAGTACAAGGCGTTGTACGGGCCAAAGTGGCTCGCTAGACTATTGTAATTTCTTTTTTATTTCAAGGGATCGAGAGCTTCATAAGTATATTTGAACTATAACCATAACATTTATATTGTTTAATGTTGATGGACCTATCATCTACGAAGCGAATATAAAGCAAAACCCGATTCCACCAAAAAATAAAAAATAAATTATATGAAACAATAAAATGCGAAAAAGAGATCACTACCAGTTTGCATGTCAAGCCGACAGTGATGTCTTGAGCAATATTACCAGTTCAAAGCTCAAGCCAACAGTGTTGGATTGAGCATCACTGCCGGCTCGAGCCACAAGCCAGTAGTGTTGGCTTGAAAATCACTGTCGGCTAGAGCCATGAGCCAGCAGTGTTGGCTTGAGCATCACTGTTGGCTCAAGCCACAAGCCAGCAGTGTTACTTGAGCATCACTATCGGCTCATGCCACAAACTGGCAATGTTTGCTTGAGCATCACTGTCAGCTCGAGGCACAAGCCGGCAGTGTTGGCTCAACTGCATAGTCGATTGGTGCTAGGAACCAATAGTATTGCCTTCACATCACTGGCGGTTCTGAGTACCGACAGTGATGTGAACCCCATATCATTGCCGGTATGCCACTGCCAGTTCAAAATCCAGCAGTGAAGGGGGATTTTGAACCGACAGAGATGTCCAGATCTAGGGTAGACCTCAGTGAAGTGAGCTAGGTCTTCAATTGTTTACACATTGGGAAACCTCATTTGATACTTGCCCTCTCCAATCCTCTTAGCATGCCATCTCTAGGATGATGTAGGTCCTGTCTATAACTTGAATTCATTCTCAATATCTCTAGCATTAGCTTGGCCAGCACTAATAGTCACCAGAGCAGTGGTGGACATATCCTTAATCCCTGACCATAAGCAGATAGCCCACAAAATGGTGAGATAAACTCCCAGGGCATCTTAGTCACACAGACCCTGGCCACATGACCCTCTTTGTTACATCTGGAACAGATAACAGGGTTGGGACAGTTAACAGAGGCATGTCCAACCCTCCCACACCTTTCACAAAACTAAGGCTCTCTAGGAGCTTCTCCATCTCCATTCCCCCCTCTAGGGATATATGATTTTCTGTCGTCTCATTCTGAGTAGTATTGTTCACTGAGTTCTCCACACCAATTGAATCTTCCTTCTAACTTGGATTGGAGTTTTCTTTTTGCTCCTCCTGCAATATCAGATTGGGCTCCTGCCTTGCCTGATTCCCTTTGTTTGTGAATCCATGGCCTCCTCCTCCTTGAAATCTACTGCCCCCTCTCCCTGCTCCCCTAGGAATCCAACTCTGAATGCCTTGCCATCCCCCATGAAATCCATCACCGTTGCCTCCATATCCTATATTGAATTGGCCTAGGGTTACTAGCGATTGTTCATGGTTTCCCTCGGCTGTGGAGGAGCCTAGAGAACCTATGAAAAGGATCTTGTATCACCACCTAGGGGCGACTAGCCCAATGACCTAGGATTTGCACCACAAAGGGGAGCTGATCCCATATAATAAGGTGAATCCCCCAAACCCTACACCGGAACCACATCACAAACCCCAACAATAGAGTTGTGCCCACGCAACAAGCGAGTGATGCGAACGCCCCAGCAACCTGCTGCCCACACCGCCACAGACATCACCAGCGTCGCCAGACCATGCGTCAGGACTGCTCGCGCCTCCTCCCGCTTCACCCACGCATCCCATGTACATAACCTCGATCTACTTTTGAAGCATTCAGATACAACATGTGCCACATACAAAAGAAGAAAGATGAAACACTTGAAACATGAGTCTAAAGCACTTGCAAAAACACTGAAAAACAGTTGAAAACCATTGTAAACATACACAACATCCAGATAAAACACTTGCAATATATATGTGAAATATATGCAACATCCGGATAAACACACTTGCAACATATATCTGAAAAACAGATGAAACATTGGGAATAGACGCTTGCAACATACATGTATAACTATTGCAACATATGCAACATCCCAATCTAGTTTTATAGCATCCGTACGAAACACTTAAAACATACATATGAAACAACTGAAATACTTAAAATATAGACTTGCAACATGTCTAAAAATGGCTAAAACACAGCGTGCTACACGGCCATGACCTACCTAGTGGGGAACACTGCGCTGGCGCATGCCTCCCTATCCTGTCGATGGCATGAGGTGGATAGGGACGTAGGCGTAGGTGCAGGCGTAGGCCTCCCTAGCCTCCCCTTTCATGACAGATGAGGTGGATGGGGGCACGGCATGGGCGCACGAAGCAGCATAGGAAGGGGCCAGGTGCGGTGCCGTCGCGCTGAAGAAGGCCACGGTGGGCGCCCCATGCGATGGAGAAGGCGAGCGGCGCTGTATTTTTTTGGAGAAGCCGTGAAGCACTAAAGTGCGTGGAGCAGGGTCGGGCGGGGCGAGCGGCGTCTAGGCGTACAGACGTCAGCTTCCCAACATTATCGAAGCCAAAATTGTGAGACCTATGCAAACATATAGGGAGAGACGTATAGCAAAAAAACAAAGACAAAGTATTAGAGTATATAAATGTTCGTAAAAAACCTATGATTCTATGTTTAAAATTTATTCCATAATACTTCACGTTGTGTCCTATGGATATGCTTCAAAATACTTAATTATATATAGCTGCACGAGTCGTCTATAAGTTTTTTTTAAGACGGTTTTTTGGACAGAGACGGTAGTTATTGCGGCAAACAAGATGACGTCGGTGTCAAACTAGCGCCAATCCAACATTCATTGTATAGTAGACAAGGATATGTTGTCCATATAAATATAGAATTGATTCGGGGCTAGTATGCACTTTATAGGGGCGGAGCCAGGATCAAGGCATATGTTAAGGGAACGACCCTCTAAGGCACCGAGTGTCAAAAAAATTTATGGGACAACAAATGATGAAACAAATATGAAGTGATCAAGTGAAAATATATATAATTATACATATGCCTATACGGTGATTCAATCATAACTTGTATATTCAAAATGATGTATGCCTCCTAATACAAAAGAAAGGTACTTCTCTTAGCTACTACATACTTGAATTTAGGCATTTAGCTATCAACGAAACTAGCGCCGCCCCTCCTTCTCCACCCCACCTCTCTCTCTCTCTCCCTCCCTCCCTCTCCCTCTCCCTCACAGTGGGTGGCCAGGGCGGTACCCATGCGCGTGCAACGGCGCCCAAGCATGTCTGACACTCGGAGCGCAAGACGGCGCCTGCGAGCAAAATGACAGCGCACTCATACAGTTCTGCGAGGAGACTACTACAGAATCGATTTTTAGGGGTGGCTCATAACCCTTTGTAGGGGCGGTTTGGCCAGTCGCCCCTACCGAACCGTCTCTACAAATCATGCATTTGTAGGAGCGGTTCCCAGGCCGCCCCTACAAACCGATTTGTAGAGGCGGCTGTAATACTAGCCGCCCCTACAAATACCTGTTTGTAGGAACAATTCAATTTAGAACCGCCCCTACAGTACATTTTTCCGCCAAAAATTTTTAAATTTACAATTCAAAATCGCGTTGCCGAACGCCCCGCAACCAACGTTCCGAACCGCGTTCGCGTTGCCGAACGCCCCGCGACCACGACTACAAGCACAAGAGTATTATATAAACTACAATTATAAGTCTAATTCACAAGAATATATACAATCCATCATTAAATATACAAATTCCATACACATTGTTATCAACGTCCTAGAGCTAGCCTTTTAGTCTCACGAAGGTCTTGGTACTGAGGATTTGTACCTAACTCAGATTCTCGGTCATGGTAGGCGCCTTTGACATGTACAATCTGGTCCAATATGAAGTTGCAAAGGTCGACGACGAGCTCTAAGAGTTGGTCATCCTTGTATGGGTCTCTTTTCATTCCTTTCTCTTCTCTCCACTATAAGAGAACAAGTTTTGGTTTAGTATTTCATACCATGTACGAAGTTTTTATACTACGGGTGAAGAGGTTCAAACTTACCCTTAAGGGGTGTCTCCTGTAGGCACCGGTGTTACTCATCAAAGAACACATATAGTATCCACAATGTACACTCCCAAGCTTCTGCTTGGGGCACTGTGTGTTTTGCATATGAAAATATTAAGTAATACTTTTGACAGCCATGTAACGGAGTACTGAAGAAGTTACACTTACCATACATAGTGTTTTTATAGCCAGCTTTTCCTTCCTTCCTGGATCATGCCTTCCGTGATGATTAGTGACATAGAACCTAAATGCCCTATTCGAATTATTTTAGCAAATACAACTTGTTAGAATCCAAAAGTGAACGTTATAAGTACGTATACAAACATATAAGCTAATGAGGATTGTCAGTATGTATACGTCTTGAGAATCGATATGAAGTCTTTGTATGTCACCGGGTCCCTATCTATTGAATCAAAGACCCATGCCATGCTTCTCCCGACATCGACGGCTATACAAATCTAGTGGTTGCTGCATGGATTTAATCATAGAACTAGATAAGCTCTTTTGCATCGAATAAAATATATCGAACAAAGCTTTAAGTATAGAGTTGAACTTACTCAAAGTTGTATGGTAGCCATATAGTAGAGTGTTGTTGGAGAGTTTTGAAACCCAGGGCAATATATGCCGCAACCTTAAGGGACTCTTCCCTTAGTTTCGTCGTATGGATGCGCTCTTTCTCCCGAAGAGTCTTTGCAGCAGCTAGCTCTTTGGCATCCAGCGTCCACTGTTTAGGGTAATTAAAATTTGTTTGGGCTATAGCTTGAGGGTCTAGATACCCGACTTTCACACTTGGCATTTGTTTGATAATGTGCACTTGCATTCTACAAATCACGGCGTGGGTTAGTTACAACAAAATTCAAATATTACATTCATATCATATCAGGAGGACAAGGACTTACAGGCACCACGTGCGAATTAGATTCATCTCCATTTCTCCTAGGTGAAAGCATGTGTGCATGTCATTGAAGTCAAAGACAATTTTCTCAGCTGGGCTTCCAAATGTGCCGGTGGGGAAGCATACTTGTATGAGATCTATGCTCGTTGGGAGAACACGCAAGTACCAATCATGGAACCTTCTCATTCTAAGTGGTAGGCACTGGATGTCCCGGTTTGGTAGGAAGGGCTTGCCTCTTTCATATGTTTTTGGGCAATCCTTTGATCATTTGATGGCATCAACATTTGGATACTGCTTTGCAATTTGGTGGAGTTTGCTAGGGACGGCATCCTTAGAACCCCGTGATGGGACTTTTTTAACTTGGTTCTCAGGCTTGAACTGGTCATAGGAAAACCACTTGGACACCGATGAGACGTCTTTCATCAGAACATAAACTGGCCTTATGGTGATTGGATGCTTCTTTCGAAGTTCCCATTCAGGCACATCCTCATCTTCTTGTGCATCACATTCTTCAGGAGGCACTCGTTGTTCATGTATTGGTTGTGCTTGTTAAGAAGACTATGGCATCTCATCATGCACTTGCTCGGTATGAGCTGGAGAAGGTTGTGGCATCTCATCAGGCACATGCTCGCTAAGAGGCGGGGAAGAATGTGACATCTTAGGAATGTGGTGGTCACAAGATGGTGAAAATATCTCCCCAACCTCAACAACTCGCTCCAAATTTGGGAGAGAGGGAGGTGGTGAAGAAGCAGTCAATATAATGTCCCATTTGTGCTAGAGGATGAACTGCCCCATAACATCTCCGAGTAACAACAACCCCTTAGGAGTTGCGTAGTCTATCCTCCACTACATGAACTCGGGCTTCACTGCATGCACCTCGACCCTAGTGTAGTCCGGCGATATCTTATTATTGTGGTGTAAGCCACTGGGAGGATGTGCCACACCCATTGCCACCTCCATCATAGTGTTCTGCTAGCTGTTGAGAAACACCAAGGTGTAACTAGTTGGTTCTCGTATGCGATCGACGGGGGTTGTGGTTGCAGTGGAACCTTGGCTGCTAGCAACTTTCGGAGGGCTACCAACTAATGTTAGTTCTCCTAGCGGCGTCACTAATATCCATGGCTCCATAGACAGTCCTTGCTCCTCCAGTGCCTTCGCAACTAGAGCCTTCACTTGGAGCTCAAGACTAGTCTCCTAGTCTCTACCATGTTTCTTGTACATGTGCCTGTCCTCTTTGAATCCTTGCTTTCAGGTCATCCTTTTCCCTAGCCCCCTGCTGCGGCCTGTGTGCTCCTTATTTCCCAAGCCAAGGCTAAGCTCGTCCCTCTCTCTGGAAGGATTGAATGAGCCCTTCTCCTTGTCTGTAGCATATTTTAGTATCCTTGATACTGCCTCATGGGTCTCTGGCTTATCAAACTTAAGATTACCGCCAGATGATTCTGTACTTCTCGCATATATCCAATTCCTTGAGCGTACCTTCAAATTCGTCACATCAATATTCCCAGCAGCTGTGGCCTCTTCGTCCATCTTCCTAAACTGCTCTTCCTTAGCATAGTAGCCACCTGGGCCTAGATGATGGTGGTGTTTGTTCCTCTTCGCCAGCTCGGTGTTACGGGCACTGAGCTCCAATGCCTTCGGTGAAGTCTTCTGAGCCATGAGCTCCTCCCATTGACTAGGAGTTATTTTGTCAAACTCGTTGAAGGGAGTTAACCCCTTTTGGATATACTTCATGGTGAGCTCCGACCTCCAACGTCGAAATGACTCTCCCATTATCCTGAAAGCATTTTTTACCAGTTCATGCTTATCCTCCAGAAATCTAAAATTGAGCTTCAGCTACCTATCCCGTAGTTCATTCTTTTTGTTCTCTAGTACCTCTTTCTAGTTAGGGATTGTTGGGTTCAATTTATCTCTTACTAGGGCCCCAATCGCATTATGGAATCGTCCTCTTAATTTCTTTGGCTCAAGGATCTCCCATGCTGGCCCGACCTCCGTTATCACATAGCATGCCTTATCTAGATATAGATTTCCTTTTCTATCCTCTCATTTCCTCTTAGGCTTGGTAGTCATGGTTGTGTCTTGAGGTTGTGGAGCAGAGGCATCATGATCCATCTCAGTGGTTGTTGCCTCTACTCTCCTTTCCTCTACTCCGTCTTGTCCAGCGAGATGTCGCGAATGTCGACATCATCTTTTCTGAGTTTCAGGAGGGACCCGTATATACGATAGGTCAAAGTGTTAGCAGAGGTAACACAGCCAAAGCTTTAGCAAAATTTATAAGCTAAGACTTTTTCCCTACCTCCTCATTCAGGTCAAAATCCTTATTCAAATCTTCCTCCATTGGCCTCCTTCTGGCTTCATGTGGGAAAGGATCCTCAAGACTTTCATATCCCTCTTCTGAGTCATCATCATCATCATCCTCTTCTTCTTCGCCTTCAGCAGCCTCTCCTGCTCTTCCTTCTGGTCCCCTTCCTCCTTGTCACACTGCTCCTAAGTAAGCATCACTTCTAGATCCTTTTTCTAACTCGTTATCGAACTGCTCCTAAGTTAGCTAGTCCTCTAGTGCTTGCTCCTCATAGGTTGGCTGCTCATCATGCTCGGGGCATCGGGCTGCACTATCTGGTGTCCACGACATTATTTCGTGCTTTGTTCTAATAGATGCAAGAAAGTGTGCTTTAGGTACACGAGAAGATATAAGAAATAAAAAAGGTCTATAAACCAAAGTAGTCCTATAAAACAACAATATATCAAAAAAATAGAGGCCTCAGAAATATGTCAATCATCATTTGATCATGAACTTGGAGCATCAAGGCATCATAACAGAGAAGAGAGGAGAAGGTAATGTAGGGGTGGCTGCTAATGATGCCAAGTTCCTCACAAGTTCTTGATCATCAGCTCATATTCCATATAATGTATGGACTTGGACAATTTCATCATCAGCAAAATAAAGGAGAGGAGAGATTTGGCAAAAAAAGCAACAGCTGCTTAACAAACATAGAGAGAAAAAGGTGTAAAAAAAGCAGCTGCTGCTTCCCAAACATAGAGGATAGGAAAGGTGGCAAAAATAGAGGAGAGGGGAGATTTGGCAAAAAAAAAGCAGGTGCTGCTTCCCAAAAAAGCAACAGCTGCCATACTAACTTTGCTCGATCACACATGAACATCATATGCTTAATATCTTCCGAACCTGATAGGCAGATCAGACAATCAGAAGTAGTAGAAGTAGTAGTAGGGAAGTAGTAGAATTAGTTGATAGAAGACAGAAGTAGAAGTAGTAAACAGTAGTAGTAGGGAAGTAGTAGAAGTAGCAAAAAAAGCAAAAGCTGCTTAGGAGAGGAGAGGAGTAGAGTGGAGTAGAGGAGAGTTGCAAGTAGTAGTAATAGGAGTTGTAGGAGACCAACCAATAGCCACTAGTAGTAAGAGTTGATAGAAGATAGAAGATAATAAGTAGCAATAGTAGTAAGTAGAGAGAGGAGTAGTAGGAGTAGCAAGTAGTAGTAGGAGCAGCTGGCCAGCAGCCACCAAGTACTAGGAGCAGACAGCAAGTACAGAGAATAGTAGTAGAGAGTAGAGACTATGGAGTAGTAGAGCAGTAGTAGGACAATAAGTAGTAGTAATAAGAGTTGTAGGAGACCAACCAGCAGCCAACAGCCAGTAGCCACAGTTAGGAAAGCAGCAGCAGTTAGGAGAAGATAATAAGTAGCAGTAGTAGCAAGTAGAGAGAGGAGGAGGACAGCCAGCAAGCAAATAGGATGCAAGCTGAAATAGGATGCTACTTGCACCTAATAATAGTGGACAAATAGGATGCAAGCTAAAATAGTAGTAGTAAGTAGCATCCTACGTTTTTGCTGAAATTGATGCCACTTGCACCTAATAATAGTAGACAAATAGGATGCAAGCTACAGACAAATAGATTGCAGGTCGGATGAAGAATATGATGTAGTAGCTGCAATATCCAAATATTATATGAAATAGAGATAATTGGTAAGTGCATAGTCAAAAAAGTCATGAAATAGAAATAACTGGTAATATTATATGAAATAAAAAGTTTCTAGCAGATCCTAAACAAGGTCGCAACAGAAATTAGCATTTTAGTTTTCACCCATATAGAGTTACAGTTAGTTTTCACCCATATAAAATTAGCTTACAAAATCAGCTATTGTTTCTATCTATCACATGCTTAATCAACTAATGATGCCTTCCTGGTCGCACTAGGGTACTAGATGTCTGATTGGGTACAAATAGCTTTAATGAATGAACAAAAGCTGACAACCACCTGCTGTTATTGCTGTGCTGAAGTAACATACTTGCTGAAGTAACAACCACATAATTGTTGCCTTCAACTTTTATGAAATGCTTTTTTTTGTTTTCCTTTGAATTCAGTTTCAGCGGAGGCGGAGGTTGCAGGATTCGTTAGGCAGCTAGATGGTTCCCTGTTCAGCTGGAGAGAATGCTATTGCTGCTTCCTCTAGTTGATATATGGCATTGTAAGTGCACGACTATCCTTAAGTATAGCTTGGAGTGCACATAAAAATTGTTATCTGTGGAGTATGTTTTACTACTACCCTATCTTCTACATATAAATTTGTGAGTATGTTTTGCTGATGCCCTTTTCATTTTCAGGACAAAAAATGGTTGTACAAACAAGAAAAAATAATTATGGCTTCCTCATTGAGTATGAGAAGCAAAGGTTGCTGGCATTGCAAGGAATAAAAGGGTTCTAGAATCCTATGATGGCCTTGACATGAGCAGCAGCAACACCCATCCAAGAGAAAAAAAGGTGATTTATCTTATAAATGTGCATAAATACTAATATTCTAAATTGTTCTAATACACAAACAGAGCTAGCAGGAAAGGCTTTTCTAGCAGCTAGTGAACACAAGCAATAGAGAGGAATCCCAAAAATACCAAAATGATGTGTGTTCTAATAGCAAACCCGAATAACTTCTTAAATAGTTAAATTACGATAATAGAAACCATTGACAAAACAAACAGATAAGCAATACTACATTTAGCTCGATTCTATGTGGCAGCAATCCTTGCGCCTAAAAATAGAAAAAGGATGCCACTTGCTATTTTGCTGAAAGGAAGAGTATTCCAACACCTAAACTGAGCACCTCCACTCTAAGCTCACCTCGAATACTAAAGGATGCTTGTAACGTAGCTAACAAAAGAAATAACAATAAGCTCTGCTCTAAGTGGTAGTGTGGCACAGACCCATCCTTGCAGCCAAATCAAATTGTTGTGAAACAAATTGAGAGCAAAGCACATGAGATAAGGTACCACCAATCAGTTCCTGCTAAAACAATTCTTATTCTAAACGCATTTCTAACCCAATCACCACTATATCAAGAGGATGCCACTTGCTATTTCACAGAAAGGAAGCATGTTCTAACAGCTAAAATGAGAACCTCCCAATCTCAGCTCTCATATTCAAAATCATGAAAATAGATGCTGTGCAATGGGTTTTCAATTAAACATTGGTAGAATTGGGTTTTAAGCACACTATAACAATGATTTTAGTTCAACTGGACACAGTTGATACATAAAAAAACTCCAAAAACATTGGTAGAATTGGGTTTTAAGCACACTACAACAATGCTCCTAATACTACATAACAGTACAAAGGATGGACAACCAAAAAAAGAGGATAAAATTCAGGCTTTATTAATTTCAAAATCAACCATCTATCTACCAGGGGAAACTATCCATAACCAAAAAAAAGGAAGGCATTTTGTAGTGGCATAATTTAGCACTGATCCAAAACACTAGCCAATGCAACTTGCCGCAGCACTCATATACAAAGAAAAACAAATAGATTTAAATTCAACATATCCATTCGATGCCACCAAGGAGAACATGCCCAATGAACTGGCCATGATGATGAGAGGTCACTGCTGCTGATTGAGCCATTGAAGGAAAAACAAAAAAAATAGTGCAAAGAGCTAGAAGAACTCACCGGAGAGCTCGGGAAGGAGTGCGGATGCCGGTGGAGGTGCACGGACACCGGAGAGCATGGGAAGGAGTGCGGACGCCGGTGGAGGTGCGCGGAGGCCGCCCGCTGTTGGAGGTGTGGACGGTAGGGAAGGAGTGCGGACGCCAGAGAGCTTGGGCACCGTGGCCGCTCGCTGCGGGAGGGAGCACGGACGGCCGACGCACCTGGGCCATGGGAGGGCGGGGAGCAGGCCCACGACACCTCAAGGTCGGAAACCCTAGCGCAGCCGGCCGGGTGCGGGGAGGAGGCGCGCGGGTGCGGGAAGGGGGCGCGCGGGTGTGGGGAGGGGGCGCGGGCATCGGGAGAGGTCCGAGGGTGCGGAGAGGGGGCGCGGGCGTCGGGAGAGGTCCGGGAGGTGGCATCGGTGGGGCACCGGGGAAGGAGTGGGCAGCCTGACGGTGTCGGAGGAAGGAGAGAGCGCCCTACAGGTTTTCACCCATGCGGCCTTGTATTTATACTCAAGCCAATTTCTAGGGGCGGTTCCTGATCCAGCCGCCCCTACAAATGTATTTGTAGGAGCGGTTCCTGATCCAGCCGCCCCAACAAATGCATTTATAGGGGCGGTTCCTGATCCAACCGCCCCTACAAATATTTTCTATTTTTTTAAATTATTAATTCTATATTTTTTATATCATAAAAACATAAAATAATATAAAACAACAATTGTATATATGCATAAATATAATGTTTTGTTTTATTCTATATATGCAGAAATATATATAAAAGCAATTGTAGTCAAAACAATATAGAAAACAAAAAAACAAAAATTAAAAATTTGAATTTTAAAACTTTGACTATAATTTTATGACATTAAATGAAATAAAATGAAAATATTGTAAACATAAAAGTTGTATAACTCATCAACATGTACAACTTTTATTTTGGTCATCTTGTCATGTGACTTTGTTTGAATGATTCAAAATTTGAAATTCAAATAATTTTAATTTAAAATAATATTTTGAAAGAGTAAATGATTTCAGATGAAAAACTCATGAATACTAAAGTTGTAGAACTCATCAATATTTACAACTTTTATGTTGATCATATTTTCATTTGACCAAATTTGAATAGTTGAAATTTTGAATTTCAATAAATGGCAACTTCAAACAAGATTTTGAAACCTTAAATGATTTCAACAATAAAAGTCATGAACATAAAAGTTGTTGAACTCATCACTATCTACAACTTTTATTTTGGCCACTTCTTCATGTGACAAAGTATTAGTAAATATTGTTCACAAATTCACATATGACTCATAGTTTCATGAACTATATGAGAAACATGTTGATTTGTGAACAATGTTTACTATCACTTTGTCAGATGAAGAAATGATCAAAATAAAAGTTATAGATCTTGATGAGTTATACAACTTTGGTATTCATCACTTTTTTAGCTAAAATCATTTAATGGTTGAAAATCTCATTTGAACTTGTTATTTTTTAAAATTTGAAGTGCTCAAACTTTGTCAAATGAAAAGGATGACCAAATCAACACACTAACTTGATAGAGCATGATTTTAGAAAATTTTAGGAAAAAAACCCATCACATTTGGAGTTAGTATGAGGGAGAAAGACTAGTTACAAGTTTCAGCCAAAGATTAAAAAGAAAAATCACAACTGTTCATGATGATCAATGATGAACAAGTGTGATTTCTCTTTTTAATCTATGGCTGAAACTTGTAACTAGTTTTTCTCCCTCATACTAACTCCAAATGTGATGGTTTTTCCCTAAAATTTTCTAAAATCATGCTTTATCATTTTAGTCTAGTCATCTATCTTTGTCTCTAATTTTGAACAATTCAAATTTTGAATTTTAGAAAATGACAACTTCAAACCTGATTTTCAAACACTAAATGATTTCAGCTGTAAAGATGATGAATATAAAAGTTATATAACTCGTCAAGACCTCCTACTTTTATTTTGGTCATTTCTTCATTTCATAAAGTGTTAAGTGATTTCATAAAGTTTTAGTAGTAATAGAGTGGATGTTCAAATAGATTCATCTGGATGTTGCAAAGGGTAGTCTCACACACATGCATAAATGTAGTCTCACACACATACAAAAATATGTAGTCTTACACACATACATAAATATATAGTCTCACACGCATGCATAAATGAAGTCTTACAAACACACACTTACACAAACACTCTACATTCAACAACTAGCTAGCCCGCTATAATGACTTTCCCCTTGACACATTTTTGTTCCCATGGCAATATGTCTTTGGGTAGGTTCTTTTCCACAACACTGATATTCTTAGGAAAGTCTGTGAATAGCGGCATCTCATCGTAGTTATTGTAAGCTTCAACATCGTCAACGCCATCAACTCCAATAATGTGTTGTTTCCCGAAGGTAACCACGTTTTTTGTCTTCTTCTTCGGGGGAGGTTACTTTGTGGGTTGCTCATCCTCTCAATGAAGGGACTCATTCCATCGGTGCTCAAGCCAAGCTGTACATTCCTTGGGTCATTGCTGAATTCGTTGTGCTTCTCATCAAACCTTTGCCACTGACTACAATCAGCCGGGTGTGCAAGCTTATCATCATCCACCTTGCGCTCATCATCCCACCATGTCATGAGTGCGGCTTCTTTAGGGTTTAGGAAGATACGTCTCAAGCGGTCGGTCACTGGTAGGTACCACGTTACCAAGGCAGGAATTCTTCTTTGCTTTGCATCATTGCCTAATGGAGTGTCCTATGAGGGCTGAGATTCTTGTACCACCTTTTTTGTACCCTTCTTGTTCCTCTTTTTCCCCATAGAGGCTTTGTCCCCATCGTAAAGGTTATTGTTCTTGTACCAGCTGGCCCCACACCGGGGACATTTATCCAGTGACTTGAACATTTTGCCATGAAAAAGTATACAGTGGTTGGGGCATGCATGGATTTTTTTCAACCCCCATTGTCGATGGACTTATGACCTTCTTCGCTTGGTATGTGTTGGTGGGAACTGAGTTTAGTTGTGGCAGCACCCATGATAGGAGATGCAATATATCATTGAAACTATAGTCTGACCAGCCGTACTTAGCCTTCAGGATGAGTAGCTCAAGCACAAAATGTAACAATGTCCAATGTATCGGACAACCCTTTTCCACACCATACACAGTCTCCTTCGATGCTTTTGTCATCCTTTGCAAATTTTCTAGACCTTTTGGGCTATTTAGTAAAATCTCTAGTCTAAGGGCCTGAATCATGTCCTCCAAATCATCTTCATTCCTGACACGTGCTCCACCATCATTATTGGCACCACCTTCATCGTTACCATCCCAACCACCAGCATCACCACCTTGTTCATTGCGAAACTCAAAATCCATTTGTGCATCAAGCTCTGCTGAATATTGGGATAGGGATTCTATGGTTTCATCGTCGTATTCCTCCTCATCCTCGTTGTTAAAAATAACAGTTTCACCATGATGTGTCGGGTACCATAAAAAGGGGTCCCCTAAGCAAAAACCAAAAAAATCACTTAGACCATGTCAAAATCAAAGCCAAGGGACAACTACTGGCTAACCCCACCTTGTCCGAGGCTACCGATTCTCTGCCTCACTCAAGGCCTCACATGAAAGGCCTCAAACGGGGTACTGATTCTCCATCTCGCTCGAGGCCGCGCACATAAGGCCTCGGACAGGCAACCGATTCTCCGTCTCGCTCGAGGCCTCGCATGTAAGGCCTTGGACGAGGTGCCGATTCTCCGCCTCGCTCGAGGCCGGCTAGGCAACAACCCCATCGCCTTCGCCTCGACTGACTTCCCTGATAGAATGTCACGTCCAACTAACGCGACCAACCACTCCTGCGATGTTAGCCGGACGATGGCTCGACACAGCAGAATGACTAATGAAATGGGAGTCGCATCAACACCATGCCGTCCGGGACGGGACAGGGTAGGGGTTACCAGCCGCTATGCTCGGTACTATGCCCACGACTAACACCCGCACTGCACTGTGCTACCTAACCCCCGCTCCAAGAACAACACGGCATGGGGAGTCAAGTCCAGGTCACTGTAGCCTCGGAATCAGTGTACAGGACCAACTGCTCCCTTTGAGCCTCGGCAATCCACTTCAGGGTCTCAGCAGCCTCGGGATTCATGCCCACCGAGCCTCCCACGATGGCTCAGCCTTGACACCAACTGAGCCTCGGCTCTTTACACTGTCAACACACAGCGTCCGGCATGACGTCCGCCATGCCCTATGTCAAGCTATCACTGGAGCTCTGACGTCGCACAAGATTGGGTGTGATCGGCACGTTGCTCCAGTGCATCAAGGACAAAGACCGCTCCGTCAACCATGCCACCACAGTGACAAGCTATAGGGCTCGGAAACACCACGTCCACTCATAGGATGCCACGTAGCGAACACATGTATCACCCCTATCCCCCCCCCTTAAACTATAAAAGGGATAGACCGGGGCTGTTTCTAGACACGCACAGACAGGCGGGAAAAAACACAAACAAACATTCACGAGACACATAGAGGTAGATAGACAAGCACGCGAGCTCATGGGTTCATGAACTCATGCATAGACGCTTGGACGAACACACGCTCAACACTCTATGATCCGCACGCTTCCCCGCTGCCTGAGATCAACATCTCAAGCAACCCACACCGCTCCACGCAGAGACCTGGGACTAGCTCCCTCTCTCGCCCTGCTTGTAAACCCCTACTACAAGCACCTCGGTGCAAGGAATACAAGATCGATCTCCTAGACTGGACGTAGGGCATCCATCGTCTAAACCAGTATAAACCTTGTGTCTCTTTGCATCACCATCCGGGACTAGGGGCACGCAGTACATTTTCACTAGTTGGTTGAGGGCCCACCGGTCCAAAACACCGACAGTTGGTGCGTTAGGTAGGGGATCTACTGCGTGTCAGCCTTGTCATCCCGACAAGTCCTAGATGGCAGACCCTGTGCGACCATTGCATATCGGCATGGTGATCCGGTTTGGGAGCCTAGAGTTCATGTCTCTAGGACATGAGTACAATATGGTACTCCTCTCACCCAGAGTCCCACCGACCGATGACGACACCATGCACTAGTAGCCTAGGCACAGGCGGCGCCCAGTCCACCGCTCTCGTCATGCTCGCTAGGCACGACGCGAGCGGGACCACCCCAACACCGCGCGAGCTCAGGGCGACACACTACGCCCCATCGGTACCCCATGCCTGGCTATTGGTATAGAGTCCCTTGTTAGGGACCTGTCCAGCTTAAGCCTGGGCAAGGGAAAGACACTAGTGGCACACAGTGACACCCCGTCATCAAGCTCTGCCCCACCACCTCCTGAGGAGTCGACTCCGGTGGAGCAAAGCCCGGCGATGGCACCATCCCCGTACCCCTTCGGGTTTGGCAATATAGCCGCCGCCTATGCTTCTACCTACGCTTCCGCTCACACGGAGCCCTTAGGATGCCACCAATGTTTTGCCCTCGACCTCGACACCATGACCTCGACCCACACCCACGCTGACTCCTCGGAGGAGGACGAGGCGTGGGCCAGAGCAGACTTCTCTGGGTTTCATGACCCTAAAGCTATGCGCCACTTCTTGGCCGCGAGCGACTACTACTTCGGCTACTGCGACTCTGATGACGAAGGCACTTACAACCCCACTCGTGAGTGCTTCCACGTCGAGCTTGGGATGTCGAGCATGGGCGATGAGCATGAAGGGGTAGGTTCTCGTTCCCCGCCCCCCGAGGGGGTGGGTGGCGCCGTACCTACATGCGTTGAGCCCCGGGCAGCGCGGAACGAGGACCTTGCCCTTGTGGAACTTTGACATCTGGACCTAGAGTAGCTCCGTGAACTTTAGGCCAAGGTCGAACAAGACCAACTCCTTCTGCAGCAGCTCCGAGACACTCTCGAGCATGAGCAGTGGGGTCGCGGTGATGGTGGAGCAGCCCGGCGGAGGGCTCACGATGTCAACTGCCACATCAAAAATGATGAAGGGGATGATCAAATGCCTATCTTCCATCGCGCTAGCCAAAACATCATGGCAGCGGCGATGCTACTCCAAACGATGCCCAAGCCCTCTACCTCGGCGGGGCGATGGGCCCGCGGTGAGCTTCGGGACCTCCTCGAGACTGCTGCGGTGCAATAGGCCGATAGTTTCGCCTCTCGATGGCGTGGAGGCACCTTGGAACTTCCCACAGCACCACCTCAGTAGGATAGGGAGGCCTCGGTTCATCCCGAGCCCACTCAGGCACCGACGGCCAATAGGGTCCCCTCGGTGCATGACCGCCTCGGTGATCGACGCAAGGCACAAGGCGACCATGATGTGGTCAGTAGGCGATGGCGCCATGACAACGAGGGGCCTACTCGAGGCTACCACTCGCACCGAGGCGGTCGCTACGATAGTGGGGAGGACCATAGTCCTTCTCCTGGGCCACCTGGCCCTCTAGTCTTTAGTAGGGCCATCCGCAGCGCTCACTTCCCGGCCCAGTTTTGGCAACCGGCCAACATCACGAAGTACAGCGGCGAGACCAACCCCGAACTATGGCTGGCCGATTACTGCCTGGCTTGTCAACTAGGTGCCATGGACGATGACCTACTCATCATCCGCAACCTCTCGTTGTTCTTGTCAGACTCGGCGTGAGCCTGGCTTGAACACGTCCCTCCCTCGTAGATCCACTACTGGCGCGACTTTGTAAAGGTCTTCGTCGGGAATTTCTAGGGCACGTATGTGCGCCTCGGGAACTCCTGGGACCTCAAGAGTTGTCGCCAGGGGCCGGATGAGTCTCTCTAAGACTTCATCCGATCCTTCTCCAAGCAATGCACCGAGTTGCCCAGCGTCGGTGACTCAGAAATTGTCCAGGCTTTCCTCTCCGGCACCACCTGTCGAGACATGGTCTGAGAGTTAGGCCGAAACATGCCGACCTCGGCCGCCGCGCTCCTCGACATCGCCGCCAACTTCGCCTCGGGCAAAGAGGCTGTCGGAGCCATCTTCCTCGATAATGACACCAAGGGGAAGCAGAGGGACGAGGCCTCAGCTCCCCACCTCCCCAAGAAAAAGAAGAAGGGTCGCCAGGGGAAGTAAGAAGTCCTCGAGGCTGGCCTAGTCATGGCCGTAGAGCGCAAGAATCCCTGAGGCCCCAGAGGCCCCGGGCTCTTCGATGATATGCTTAAGAAACCCTACCCTCATCACCAAGGCCTAGTGAAGCACACCCTCGAAGAGTGCACCATGCTCTGGTGTTACTACGCCAAGCTCGGGCTCCCCAGCGATGATGCCAAGATGAGGGACACCGGCAATAGGGACAACAACAAGGACGATGGGTTCCCCGAGGTGCACTACGCCTTCATGATCTTTGGCGGGCCTTCGGCATGTCTCACGGCGTGCCAGCAAAAGAGGGAACACCGAGAGGTCTTCTCGATGAAGGTGGCTGCTCCCCGGTACCTCGACTGGTCTCGGGAGGCGATCACCTTTGATCGAGATGACCAACCTGATTATATCCTAAACCCTAGGCAGTATCCACTTGTCGTCGACCCCATCATCCGAACACCTGGCTCTCCAAGGTGTTGATGGACGGAGGCAGCGGCCTCAACATCCTCTACGCCAACACTCTAGAGCTCCTTGAGCTCGACCAGTCATAGCTCTGAGGTGATGCCACGCCTTTCCATGGCATCATGCCAAGGAAACGCACGTGACCCCTCGGGCGCATCGACCTGCTTGTTTGCTTCGGCACTCCCTCCAACTACCACAAGGAGGTCCTCACCTTCGAGGTGGTTGGGTTTAAGGGAACGTACCACGCCATCCTAGGGTGGCCATGCTACGCCAAGTTCATGGTGGTCCCCAACTACACCTACCTCAAGCTCAAGATGCCAGGCCCGAACGGCATCATCACTGTCGAGTCCACGTACGAGCATGCATACGACTGCGACGTCAAATGCATCAAGTACGTTGAGGCTCTTGTGGAGGCCGAGACCCTCATCGTCAACCTCGACCGACTTGGTAGCGAGATGCCTGATTCCAAGCGTCGTGCCGGGACTTGCGAGCCCGCGGAGGCCATCAAACTCATCCCGGTCGATCCCACCTACCTCAATGATCAGGCGCAGAGGATTAGTGCCACCCTCGACACCAAATAGGAAGCCGTGCTCGTCGACTTTCTTTGCGTGAATGTTGATGTATTTGCGTGGAGTCCCTTGGACATGTTGGGCATACCGAGGGAGGTCGCTGAGCATGCCTTGGACATCTGGGCCGGCTCTAGACCGGTGAAGCAGTGCCTGCACTGATTCGACGAGGAAAAGCGCAGGGCCATCAGCGAGGAGGTATAGAAGCTTCTAGCGGTGGGATTCATCAAGGAAGTATCCAATCCGGGGTGGTTAGCCAATTCTATGTTAGTTAAGAAGAAAAATGGGAAGTGGAGAATGTGTGTAGACTACACCGGTCTGAATAAAGCATGTCCAAAAGTCCCTTTCCCATTACCTCGAATCGATCAAATCATTGACTCCACTATGGGATGCGGAACCCTGTCCTTCCTTGATACGTATTCCAGTTACCATCAAATCAAGACGAAAGAATCCGACTAGCTCGTGACTTCTTTCATCATACCATTCGGCATGTACTCCTATCTGACTATGTCGTTCGGCCTAAAAAACGCAGGGGCCACATACCAGTGGTGCATGACCTAGGTCTTTGGTGAGCACATCGGGCGAACCATCAAGGCCTACGTAGACAACATCGTGGTCAAGTCCAGGAAGGTCGGTGATCTCATCGGTGACTTGGAAAAAGCCTTCAGATGACTCAAAGAGAAGGGCATCAAGCTCAACCCCGAGAAGTGTGTCTTCGGGGTCCCCCAAGGCATGCTCTTGCGATTCATAGTCTCGGAACATGGCATCGAGGCCAACCCAAAGAAGGTCTCAGCCGTGACCAACATGGGACCAATCCGAGACCTCAAGGGAGTGCAAAGGGTCATGGGATGCCTCGTGGCCCTGAGCCGCTTCATCTCGCGCCTTGGCAAAAAAGGCTTGCCTCTGTACCGCCTCTTGAGAAAATCCAAACACTTTTCTTGGACCTCTGAGGCCAAAGAAGCCCTTGCCAAGCTCAAGGCACTGCTCACTAATCCTCCCATCCTGGTACCGCCAGTCAAGGGTGAGGCCCTCTTACTCTACGTCGCCACAACAACCCAAGTGGTCAGCGCGGTCGTGGTGGTCGAGAGGTAGGAAGAAGGGCATGCTCTACCCATCCAACGACCTATTTACTTCATCAGTGAAGTGCTCTCCAAAACCAAGACACGCTACCCCCACATCTAGAAACTAATCTACATCATAGTCTTGGCTCGACACAAGCTGTGTCACTACTTCGAGTCCCACCCGGTGATCATGGTGTTGTCTTTCCCCCTGGGGGAGATAATCCATAACCGGGAAGCCTCGGGTAGGATAGCCAAGTGGGCCGTCGAACTTATGGGGGAAGCACTGTCTTTTGCGCCTCGAAAAGCAATTAAATCTCAGGTCTTGACTGATTTTGTGGCTGAGTGGACCGACACCCAACTGCCACCTGCTCAAGTCCAGACAGAATGTTGGACCATGTACTTCGACGAGTCCCTGATGAAGACCAGGGCAGGCGTGGGCCTACTCTTCATCTCACCCCTCAGAGTGCACATGCGCTACATGATTTGGCTCCACTTCACTGCCTCCAACAATGTAGCCGAGTACGAAGCCCTCATCAATGGCTTGCAGATCGCCATCGAACTTGGAGTACGATGCCTCGACGTACGGGGCGATTCATAGCTCATCGTCAATCAAGTGATGAAGGAGTCGAACTACCATGACCCCAAAATGGAGGCATACTGCAAGCTGGTATGACGCCTTGAAGACAAGTTCGACGGTCTCAAACTCAACCACATCGCGTGGAAATTTAACGAAGCCGTAGATGAACTAGCAAAGATGGCGTCGGCATGGGCCTCGGTTCCCCCGAACGTCTTCGCTAGAGACCTCCACAAGCCTTCCATCGACTACGCCTCGGTGATGGAAGAGGGCCCACCGGTCGAGCCCACCACAGAGCCCGAGGCCCCATCTGTCACCGAGACCCCTTCGGCCGAGCCCAAGGTCATGGAAGTCAACACGGAGCCTCCCGAGGCCAACCAGGGCATGGATTGGCGAGTCCCACTCCTTGATTGCCTTGTTCAAGGAGAGCTTCCTGCAGACAAGACTAAAGCCCGACGGCTCACACGATGAGCCAAAATGTATGTCCTTAGCAACAGCGAGTTGTATAGGCGAAGCCCATCTGGCATCCTCCAACGATGCATCACCACCGAGGCAGGCCAAGCCCTACTTTGGGACTTGCATGTGGGAGCCTGTAGGCACCATGCAGCGCCTCGGACGCTCATCGGAAACGCCTTCCGCCAAGGGTTCTACTGGGCAACGACAGTTGCTGACGCCACCAAGCTCATATGCTCCTATGAGGGATGCCAGTACTACGCACGACAGACACATCTCCTGGCCCAAGCCCTTCAAACCATCCCCATTACATGGCCATTCACTGTATGGGGGCTCAACATGGTTGGGCCTCTACAGAAGGCCCCCGGGGGCTACACCCATCTACTGGTAGCAATCAATAAGTTCTCCAAGTGGATTGAGGCTCATCCGATCAATCGAATCAAGTCTGAGCAAGCGGTGCTGTTCTTCACTGATATCATCCATAGGTTTGGGGTTCTGAACACCATCATCAGTGACAACGGGACGCAATTCACCGGCCACAAGTTCTAGACGTTTTGCGACGACCACCACATCCGCATGGCCTGGTCGGCCATAGGACACCCTAGGACAAATGGCCAAGTAGAGCGTGCCAACGGCATGATCCTACAAGGCCTCAAGCCAAGAATATACAACCGGTTGAAGAAATTTGGCAAGAAATGGCTTGTCAAACTCCCGTCGGTCATCTAGAGCCTGAGGAACACCCCGAGCTGAGCCACAGGGTTCATACTGTTCTTCCTGGTCTATGGAACCGAGGCCATCCTCCCCACTGACCTAGAGTACGGCTCCCTGAGACTATAGGCCTACAACAAGCAAAGCAACCGCACTGCCCGCAAAGACGCCCTTGACCAACTGGAGGAAGCCTGAGACATTATGCTACTACATTCGGCCAAGTACCAGCAAGCCCTATGACGCTATCAAGCTTGGCACATTCGAAGCCGAGACCTGAAGGTGGGTGACCTGGTGCTGAGACTAAGGCAGAGCAACAAGGGCTGCCACAAGCTAACCCCACGATGGGAAGGACCGTACATCATCGCCCAAGTGCTAAAGCCTAGGACCTACAAGCTAGCCAATGAGAAGGGCAAAATCGTCACCAATGCTTGGAATATAGAACAGCTACGTCGCTTTTACCCTTAAATTTCCAAGCATTGTATACATTGTTTCTCGAAATACAATAAAGAAGCATTCTTTAGTTGTTCTAATTTTTCGAGAAACCCCCCAAGCCCATCGTGGGCCTCAGCATTACGATAACACCATAAGGGAGACTCGGCTTTGCCTCTGCAAAGGTGCCCACTACGAGGCTCAAACAAGACACAGCTCTGCCTCTATAGAACCGAGCCTCCCTCGAGGGCTAGAAGGGGGGACTCCCTCCCTTAGTCCCATGCACCATTTTTTAGTCATTTTTCAAAAAAAATTCTATGCCAAACTCTCTAGCATGCTCTAACAAATCGATTGTAAAAAACCTAAGGACCAAAAGACTGTCTCAAGGCCAAAAGGTCGGCCGAGTCGCGAGACGGCCTATGCCTTTGGGCTACGGCACTCCATCACCACCTTTTGCCCAAGGGGCAGCTTAGGCTCTGAGGAAGTTCTTTGCAAGAGATATGTTCAGAGACAAGACAAAGGGCAGAGGCTCAGAAGTATAATAAAAAATGATTAAGAAGCATAGATGCATAAGTATTCTAGAAAAGGCCTCGATGGCCACAAGTGTTACGGTACAATAATAATCCTAATTTATTTGCATGGCCCCTTTGGCCCAGGTCAAGGCTCAAGGTCACCAGCATTGGCGGACGGTGTGGGAGGAACCACCTCCTCTTCGAACAGCCTGACCAGCACTGTGCCGGGGCCCTCAGCAGCCTCCATCAGCTTCATGACCTCCTCATCGGCCTCCTTGTCATCCTCAGCCAAGATGTAGCCATCACTGACGGCCTCAAGGTTGACGTCGGCGTAGTGCGAGGAGACGACGGCCAGGGCGCGCTTGACGCCCATGTGTAGTGCCCCCAGAGTCGCTCGCGCACTTGGCCGCTCAACGCGATCAAGCGGCTCCTAAGGGAGCTGCCCGACTCGACCCCCTCAACCTCTAGGGCCTCGTAGACAGTACGGGCGGCGCTCTACAGTGCGTTGTGCTCCCCAATCTCGGCCTCAAGCACCGCCTGCACTGTGATAGAGGCCTCAGCTGCCTGGGAGACCTCCTTCTCCAACCCTGTGCCAAAACAAGCAGGATGGGGTTAAGCACAAAAGAAAATAAGCCAAATAGGGGCGAAGCCCTATGGGACTCACCCTAGGCTTTCTCTTTCTAGCGCTGGACCTCGACCCGAGAGGCCTTGGCTTTCTCTTTCCAGCGCTGGACCTCGACCTGAGAGGCCTCGGCCGCCCTAGAAGCCTCTTTCTCCAGCTCTGCATCACACCAGGGAGTTAGGGGTCAAACAGAAGAAAAACAAATAAAACAAGAGGAACAGGACTCACCCTCGACCTTTCCCTTCTAGACCAAAGCCTCGGTCCGGGAGGCCTTGGCCACCTTGAGGGCCTCCGCCAGGGCGCCTTTTGTCAGCAGGTGCACACCCTGCTTTGCCCCTAGCTACCCAGCAATGGCCTTTGCAGAGGCCATCGCTTCTTCAGCTTGGGACCTAAAAGTGTCCCGCTCACTGGCCACCCGGGTCAGCTCCTCCCCTAGCTCCTTGATCCGCACCGCCAAAGGGCTGGCCTGCTCTCGAGCCATGGCCACCTCGGCCTTCATATCAGCACAATGAAGGCGGAGGTCCTCCACCTCCATGCTCCGCGCTGATAGAAGCTCGTTGGCATTGGCAAGCAGGTCCTTCTGTTGCCGACGTTGATCCCAGATGTCCCTCTCCGGCCGAGGAACAATGACTTCCTGAGGGACCAGGCCTCGAGCTCCTAGATATGCAGAACAGGGGTCATGCACTATGAGAAAACTCAAAAAAAGATGACACCTCATGAGAAAAGAAGACACGTACCTAGGCAATGCTAGGCAGATCGTCAGCCATGATGGACATTGCTGTCTGCAGCGACTGCTAAGCCAGACGGTGGTATTGCTCGAAAGAGGTCCAGTGCCCCCCTTGGCCGTGTCCTCGAGGGCAAATAGAGGCTCCTCCTTAGGGTCGTCCTAGCTCTGCCACAAGACACACGAGTGATCCCACCCATGGGGCTCGAGTTGTACCTGCATGAGGGCCAAGCTTCCCTCGCTAGAGGTCAGAGCTGGCTGCTCCATGGTGCTGGCCACCTTGGCATCCGCCACCTCCTTCCCCCAGGAAGTATCGTCGGAGGAGATCGAATGGACCTCCACTTCCTGGGTGCTCTCCTGTGACGGCGGTGGGCCTTAGACCGGGGGTGGTATTGAAGCTTGCCCCACCTCCATCTCCACTTCCTAGGCCGCTAGCTTCGCCGCACTCACGCTGACCTCCGCCACCTCGGCCTCGGTGGTCCCGGGGGCTCCGATCCCTGCCACCTCAGCCTCGGTGGTCTTGGGTGCCCTGGCCTCTATCGCCTCGGCCTCAAAAGTCTGGGGGGCCTTGGAAGTCCGGGGGGCTTGGCCTCGCCCTCAGTGGCCTCGGCGACTGAGGGCGCCTTGTCCCCATCTGACTCGTGGGCCTCGGCCTCGCGAGGCGTAGGCTCCTCCTCCTTCGCTTGCTTCGTGGTCACCTCGGTAGCCTCTCCCTGGGCAACCGGCTCCTTCGGGCCGGCCCTTGCCAATGCCGCGCCACGTTGTATGGTGGCTTGCGCCTCCACCACCCATTGGACGATGGAGCTGGTGCTCACCTTGAGCGCCTTATGTGGCGCCAGGGCAGGCACTTCCACCTAACACTTCTGGTTGAAGGCAAAACACTGACAAGGTTAGCATACGACCAAGGAACAAATGGGAGATGTTGCCAACTCCGCTAAAAAACACTCACCTCGAACGGGGACACAACCGCTTCGACACTACGTCCCTCCTCTGCAATGGCGGTGGCGGCGGCGGTGGCACGACCTCCGTGTCCGCCGGTGCTGGCAGGCCCTCACTAGACTCCGGCGCCCCCTCGACCCTCTGTGGGGGTCGTTGCATCGCCCCCACCACCACCTGCTCCACCTCTGCAGTCGAGCCCACTGGGCTAACGATGCGCTTCCCTAACGCCCGTGCCTTGGGCGTGTCAGCCTCGACCCCGGGGCAGGTGATCACCGGCCCCGAGGCATCCTCTCCTCCTCCTGGAAACGCCTGGCTACTCACCGACGCCCCAAGCATCGTCCCCCTGATGTTAGGGAGATGGTCCAGGGGACCCCGCCCCACCTCGCTCTTGTCGCCATCGCTCAAGGAAGCCGACAACGACGGTGATGGAGATGACTCCACCGGGAGACCATCGATGCCTCTACTGCCGGCGACGCTTCTCTAGCTCTTCTCGCTCAAGGATCTTCCTCTTGCACTTTTCCTCGTCCACGTCCTTCCGCTTCTTCTACGCCTCAGCGTGCGCCCGGTTCACTGCCCGCCGCTCTATGTCCTCAGGAACGGGCGGCGGGGAGGCTCGCACATCCCTCATCCCTTGTAGGAATGGCGAACATAAATAAGGGAACAAGAAACGGCAAGGAACAAGGAGGCCTCGGGGGCCGCAGCAGCGCGTGCCTTACTAGAGAGAGGTACCCCCACGATGGGCGCATCACGAACGGGGTTAGACCACCGCTCCTCAGTCGCCCCTCCACCATCTCTCTCACCCAATGTAGAATCTCCTCGTCAGAGAGGGCGACAGCGGACATCCAGATGCCCTCGATCGGCTCATCCAGTGTCATGTCGAACAGGCGCCGCCGCTGAGCCATCAGCGACAGCACCCTCCGGCGGTGGAAGGCTGCCACGACCACAGCCGTCGTAAGGCTGTGGCTACGCAGCCTCTCCAGCCCCTCTAGGAGCGGCTGCAGCTTAGGTTGTTCAACCACCGGGATGCCATACCTCCACTTCTTCGGCTGGCTCTCCACGACCCACCCGGTGTAGGGGGGAAGTCCACCGTTGTCGTTGTGGAGGTAGAACCAGCTGTTGTACCTATGGCGGTTGGACGACATGAGCTGGGCCGAGATGTAGAGGTGCTGCCAGTCTTGGCGCACTTGGAGAGTGCAGCCGCCGACCCTCATCGCCTTCCTTGTGCCCATCGTGCCCATTGGCTTGGTGGTATGCCCTGCCTGGAAGAGGTGGAGCCACAGCTCCCAATGGAGGGCAATGCCCAGATACCCCTTGCAGATGGCGACGAAGATGGCCACCTACGCGATGGAGTTGGGATTGAAGTTATGGAGCTCCATGCCGTAGTGGTATGGGAGCGCCCGCATGAACCGGTCCACTGGTAGGCCGAGACCACGCTTGTGGAAGGCCACGAAGCTCATGATGTAGCCATCGCGCAGCCTCGGCTCCGGTTCGCCCCCTGGAGCAATCCACTCTGGCCTAGTGGAGTCAGTAATAGGGCGAAGGAGGCCGTCATCGACGAGCGACTACAACGTCTTTGCCGACATGTCGGACAGACCCCAAGGATCTACCTAAAGGACAATAGCGCCGCTGGCCATGGGTGCTGTGGAGAATGCGGCTACGGTGGTAAGGCTTGCTCTCTTTCCCCCTTCTCCCTTCTTCTCCTCGGCGCTCTCTGTTCCTAGCGATGGCTCGAGGGCAGCAAAGGCAAATGCAGGCAAGGTAAGGAAGAGAAGGGCAAGGCTCATCACTTATTTATGTAGGAAGGGGGTGAATCGGATGGGCGATGAAATCAGAGAAGTTTCCCTTAGATCTGGCACAGTTAATCCAGATCCGATTAAACCGCCCACGTGCCCACCTTTTCCTTATTAATCACACACACAGTAACGTCCCATCCACTGACATCACGTCACATCCGACCGCAGCAATGACAGGCGTCATTTCGTCTCCCCAAGAAACCACCTCAAAAGGCGCACTTGTCGTTGTCAGCCGATGGGAGGGAATATCCCCCACCCAATTCCTTTCAAATGAAGGAACTGGGCACCAAGCCTATTACGGTCTAGAGGTTCGAAGGCTGGGCCCCCGAGGGTCTCAATAGCCGCCCTAGGACAACAGAGTCAGGGACAACTATGGGCGAGCCTGTACATAGCTGAGGCCCGAGCAAGCGATCGCTCGAGATGCCCTAAGTTGTGTCGGAGACCAGCAGGGAGGTCTCTAAATGGGATCCCACCATAGGGAGGCGCCGAGCCCCTGGGGCCCATCGAATGGCTTTGGGACCCACTAGAGAAGCCCTCTGGTACTTTTAGAGTGCATCTCTAGACCACCAGTCAACCCCTATCAAATGGTGCATGGGCCTCCACTTGGACTTACCCGATAACAGCTCACCGGAGATGTCACTGCTCGCACCCACCAAGGGTAGCCTAGCATACTCCACCCCTCCTTCCGAACGAAAAGGATGCGTGAGGGTCACACAAAAAAGCCAAGAGAACTCCTGATCACCCTCTCGCTCTGTGTAGAGGCTCGGGGGCTCCTCCTACAACCAAGCCGAGACCCAGCGACCCAAATTCACACTCGAGGGCTCGGCAAACAAACCCTCCTTTCGAACAAAAAGGATGCACGAGGGTCACACAAAAAAGCTAGGGAAACCCCTGATCGCCCTCTCGCTCCATGTAGAGGCTCGGGGGCTCTTCCTACAACTAAGCCAAGACCTAGCGACCCAAACTCGCACTTGAGGGCTCGACAAACAAACCCTCCTTCTAAACAAAAAGGATGCGCGAGGGTCGCACAAAAAATCAGGGAAACCCCTGATCGCCCTCTCGCTCCGTGCGGAGGCTCGGGGGCTCTTCCTGCAACTAAGCTGAGACCCAGTGACCCAAACTCACACTTGAGGGCTCGGCAAACAACCCCTCCTTCCAAACGAAAAGGATGCATGAGGGTCGCACGAAAAAAATAGGGAAACTCCTGATCGCCCTCTCACTCCATGCAGAGGCTCGGGGCTCTTCCTACAACCAAGCTGAGACCCAGCGACCCAAACTCACACTCGAGGGCTCTGCAAACAACCCCTCCTTCCAAACAAAAAGGATGTGCGAGGGTCGCATGAAAAAGATAGGGAAACTCTGGATCACCCTCTCGCTCCGTGCGGAGGCTCGGGGGCTCTTCCTGCAACCAGGTCAAATACCAGCAACCCGAGCTCGCACTCGAAAGCTTGGAAAAACGTGATAAAGGGCATTGAGCCCGTTACAGTCTAGGGGTTTGAAGGCTGGGCCCCCGAGGGTCTCGACAGACGCCCTAGGACAACAGAGTCAGGGATGACTATGGGCGAGCCCGTACATGGCCGAGGCCTGAGCAAGCAATTGCTCGGGATGCCCTAAGTTGTGTCCAAGACCAGCAGAGAGGTCTTAGAATGGGATCCCACCGAAGGGAGGCATCGAGCCCCTGGGGCCAATCGAATGGCCCTGGGACCCACTAGAGAAGCCCCCTGGTACTTTTGGAGTGCGTCTCTAGACCACCAGCCAACCCTTATCGAATGGGGCATGGGCCTCCACTCGGACTTACCCGATAACAGCTCACCAAAAGCGTCACTGCTCGTGCCCACCGAGGGTAGCCTGGCATACTCCACCCCTCCTTCAGAACGAAAAGGATGCGTGAGGGCCACACAAAAAAGACAGGGAAACTCCTGATCGCCCTCTTGCTCCGCGCAGAGGCTCGAGGGCTCTTCCTGCAACCAAGCTGAGACCTAGTGACCCGAACTCGCCCTCATGGGCTCAGCAAACACAATAAAACCCCTTGCACGACATGAGAAAAGCCCTTGGAGGAATAAATCCACTCCACTAGGGCCTTGGGGGCTACACCCAGTAGGTGCGCTCGCGCGCACCCATCGAGGCCTTGAGTATGAAACGCCATCCCGCCAGGAGCTGCCGTGAGCCAAGTCTCGTCGAAACCTCAGGGAGAGCGCTCACACTCTCCCTAAGGCTCGGGGGCTACTGTTGGGTACCATAAAAAGGGGTCTCCTAAGAAAAAACCAAAAAAATCACTTATACCCTGTCAAAATCAAAGCCAAGAGACAGCTACTGGCTAACCCCCACCTTATCCGAGGCTACCGATTCTCTGCCTCGCTTGAAGCCTCGCACGAAAGGCCTCGAATGGGGTACCGATTCTCCATCTCGCTCGAGGCCACGCACGTAAGGCCTTGGACGGGGAACTGATTCTCCATCTCACTCAAGGCCTTGCACGTAAGGCCTCGGACGAGGTGCCGATTCTCTGCCTCGCTCGAGGCCGGCTCGGCAACAACCCCGTCGCCTCCGCCTCGACCGACTTCCCTAACAGAACGTCACATCCAACTAACGTGACCAACCACTCCCGCGATGTCAGCCGGATGACGGCTCGACACAGCAGAATGACTGATGAAATGGGAGTCACATCAACACCATGTCGTTTGGGACAGGACGGGGTAGGGGTTACCGGCCGCTGTGCTCGGTACTGTGCCCACAACTAATGCCCGTGCTGCACTATGCTACCTAACCCCCGCTCCAAGAACTACATGGCATGGGGAGTCAAGTCTAGGTCACTGTAGCCTCAGAATCAGTGTACAGGACCAACTGCTCCCTTTGAGCCTTGGCAATCCACTTTAGGGTCTCGGCAGCCTCAGGATTCGCACCCGCTGAGCCCCCCACGATGGCTCGGCCTTAGCACCAACTGAGCCTCGGCTCTTTACACTATCAACACACAGTGACCGTCACGATGTCCGCCATGCCCTGCGTCAAGCTATCACTGGAGCTCCCACGTCGCATAGGATCGAGTGTGACCGGTGCGTTGCTTCAGTGCATCAAGGACAAAGACCGCTCCGTCGACCATGCCGCCACGGTGACAAGCTACATGGCTCGGAAATGCCACCTCCGCTCATAGGACGTCGCGTAGCGAACACATGTATCACCCCTATCCCCCCTTCAACTATAAAAGGGAGAGACCAGGGCCGTTTCTAGACATGCACAGATAGGCAGGGAAAAACACAGACAAACATTCATGAGACACATAGAGGTAGACAGACGAGCACGCAAGCTCACGGGTTCACAAACTCACACATAGATGCTCGGACGAACACACGCTCAACACTCTATGATCCGCACGCTTCTCAAGCAACCCACACTGCTCCACACAGAGACCTGGGACCAGCTCCCTCTCTCACCCTACTTGTAAACCCCTACTACAAGCACCTCGGTGCAAGGAATACATGATCGATCTCCTAGACTAGACGTAGGGCATTCATCGTCTGAACCAGTATAAACCTTGTGTCTCTTTGTATCACCATCCAGGACTAGGGGTACGTAGTACATTTTCACTAGTTGGTTGAGGGCCCGCCGGTCCAAAACACCAACATGATGAATCCACACTATGTAGTCCTCAACAAATTCTCGCATAATCAAATGTGATCTGATGATAATCACATCTGTCCATGCCATACGGTTCTTGCAATCTTTACAGGGGCAAATAATTGTATCCTTATTCTCTTTCAATGTCGTTGCATGCTTCTTTGCGGCTTCAATAAATTTATCCACCTCTTCACGGAAACCTGCCTTGAACTTAACGAACCATATATCCAAGAGTTCATGTACTTCATCTTTTACAACAACAACAAAACAAACATCAAAGGACTACTTATTCAGATATATATAAAAATAAATCAAATTAATAATTACTTGAGAATAATTGTATATACTTTAGATATATATGAATATAAATCTAATATAATTACATGAAGCATACAAACACACCATGGTAGAGGAAAATTAATTAATGGCCCATTTATCCATAAATAATTAAAATACATATTTATTGATTACAATAAATAATTTCAAAGACAACAATTAGCAACAATTATACTTTACCCAATATCTTTCATACAAACCCTAGTCCAATTTTATCAAACATAAATTTACAAAAATGAAATTAATAAAAAAATCAAACCCTAGATCTAGATCTACATGCACATGAAACATGCATAAAACTAACTAATTGTTCACTAAAATCAAGAAATATGGACCAAATAAGGGTATGATCTTGTTCCCCTCCCTAATTTACCCTAGTACATTTAAAACTTGGGTCTAATTTGCTTCATAAGTAGCTCAAGCACCATAGAAGAGAGAGAAAAACAAAACTTTAATTACTCACTAATCAACCATTAAAACTTCAAAAAAAGTATGGAATAGCATTTTCTTACCTTCTACAACCTCTCCACCAAAGGATTTGAGACCAAAACCTTCCCCCTTAGTAGAGTAATTTTTGGGAGGTGCCCAAGGCCTCCTCACCTTTCTTTCATGGGTTGGAGTGAGTGACCCGAGGAGGAAGAAGGTGCTACAGTCATTTTATATGTGGGTCATTTATAGGGGTGGCTGGTGATTGAGCCACCCCTACAAATCGGAGCTATTTATAAGGGGGCATTTGTAGGGGCAGCTCAATCACCAGCCACCCCTACAAATAGCAATGCCGGGGGCGACTAGTGAGTGAGCTGCCCCTACAAATCAGATCCATTTGTAGGGGCGGCTCGTATCACCAGCCGTCGCTGCTATTCTATTTGTAGGGGTGGCTGGTGTTTGGGCACCCAAGCACGCCACTGTAGGGGTGGCTCCATCACTAGCCACCCCTACAAAAAATCCATCCCGTTGGTAAAAATCATTTTATATGTAGTGGGAGGCAGCAGGCCGAGGTCACCTCCACCGACGATCGTGCCTAATCGTGAGACCGTGACAGCGGTGAGACTATCGGTAAGATCCTACTCCCTCTCCCTCTCCTTCCCTCCTCTACTCTCTCTCTCTCTCTCAACCTCTGTTACTCTTGCATATTCACACAGGACACGGTGAAGACACCAGCAGTGGTACGGTGGTGGCTCTACAGACCTGGCGGACCACTGTGAGGATGGTTGCAATAGTTGTGTAGATTCGGTGGTGGCATGGGGATCGACGGTGGTGTCGGGCGGATTGACGGCGGCGTGCGAACGATGGTGGGGGTTAGGGGTTCAGAGTTCATACCCGACCGTGATGATGTTTCTACATGTTTTCCTGAACGCTAAACGGTAAAGAGTAGGTCACCTACCATGGTCAATTAAACGGGCTAGACGGATGATTAAATGAATGAATAAATGAATGAAAACGGCGTGCCACCATGTACCATTTACACAGTGTTTAAATGGGCTAAACGGACATTTAGGTGAGCAGTTACAGTAGTTAGTATAATGAAGAATTGGATGGCTCTATCAGTGAGGTAAATATGCAATCAAGTGATCAACAGAATATCACATAACTTCATTGTTCATCTAATTATCTTCATGAAGATAGTTTTTTTATATTACTGGATATAATGAAATCCACAACAGGGTTCTAGGATTCAGCCCAAATAGACTAAAATTCATCCATTTCGGTCCGGCCCGAGATATAACTAAACTGGCTAAAATATTTTGGCCCAATTCAGATTTTCAGCCCATTTTATGGTTCTACAGAGCCCACAAATGTTCCTCCATCAATATAACTCTGAAAAACTTCCTCACTGTCCTAGTTAGCGCCTGCTCCACTTCTCCCCGCGGCCAGCAGTGCTGTCTCCGCTCCTTGCTGCCTGCACTAGCTCTCCTACAACCACCGCAAGAGCCGTGGTTGCTTCCTGACGTTCGAGGTCACATTATGGATGCTCCACGACGCCATGCCCCATGCCATGGCTGCTCATCGATGTCCTCCGCCATGCTGTCACCAACATTGCCAAGTCATCGTTGCCATCTGCACCCCTGCTGTGACTACCAAGTCATCGCTGCCCACCCCACAACCTACGCGTTCCATGTTGGCGCCACATGGACCCCCTCCAAGCCCCCGGCTAGGGCCAGATAACGAGCCAAATCGGCTCGGCTCGTTCTGGCTCGTTAAGATAACGAGCTAGTTTGGCTAGAAAGCCAGCTTGGTTCATTTATGAGCTCGAGCTAGCTCATCAAGCTTGCGAGCCAAATATGAAAAAGTACACAAAACATAATATTTGCATTTATCTAAGGCTTGAGAATAGTAATAATACAAAAGTAACATATCCAACCGCCTTAAATCGAACAAAAAAAATAACTTGTGCTAACATATATACAAGTATAATAATATATCAATATACTATAGCATTACACCACACATCCATAGTCCATACTCCCTATCATACATAATGCGTCCATGAGTACCATGCATCCGTTAAAAACAAAATGATAAAAGCCATAATAATTCTAAGTTTATAGGGTCTAGACCCATCATCAACCAATTGTAAAGTGTAAGATAGGAAGTAATACAAAACCAATATAAGTTATGCCATTTTTTCATGAAAACGTGGCTTGTTTGGCTCATGAGCAGCTCTGTCGGTGTTTCGTACAAGCACCGGCAAGTAAATTTGTAGTAATGCGCGTTAGGCTCGGATGGTGCGCTAAAGAACATAAGATTTATACTGGTTCGGGCTGAATATCCCTACGTCTAGTTTGTTGCTGCTCGTGTTATTAACACCATGAACGGTTCGTAGTAGGGGATACAAACAATCGAGAGAGGGACAGGTCCCAAGTCTCTGATGGAAGGGTCAAAAGGAGGCCAAGAGCTTGGTAGCAACTTGACTGTATGTGTGTCTCGTGTTGTTTTTTGTCCATCTCATTTGGAGGAAGCACATCCCCTTTTATAGATGAAGGGGCTGGCTTTACAAGGGTGAGGGCTTTAGAATGCATACTCTACCTAGTCTTGTGGCTCACGTCTACCCAACCTGGTTTCTCATTCTGATGAGTGTGAAGGACGATAAGCGCCTACAATACTGTTGACGCCCCTGTAGAATGTCAGGATGTTTGTAGAATACTACCCTGCGTAGGGTATGGGCTGTAGTATAGTGGTTTTGACTTATGAACCTTGCCCAGCCTTGCTCCGCACGCCTTTTGGCTCCTATGAGTCTCTGTCGGAGGGACGCAGGGTCGGGGTCCGGAGTAGCGCTGTGGGCAAGGTCCTTTGATTTGGTGGACCCGAGGGGTCGGGAAGCAGGCGTCGCTCTCTTGGGTCCGTAACGTGGCGACGGCATGTCCGTCCTTCGTGGAGATCGCAAATCCTTTTCTAGAGTGTAGTGGTTGTCGTACATCTTCGTCGGGTTCCGTGTCCTAGAGCTGAAGGCGGCGCCTACAACTCTACAGGGCGAAGAGCATGTTCCTGCAATACCTTTTGGGCTCTGCGGCGCCCGAAAGGGTCTAAAGCACCTGTCTAGTCATTCCCTGGCAGTACCTTTCCTGTCGGAGCACAGGGTATGGTCCTTGAGGCTATGGTTGACCCGAACGTCTTGTCTTGCTCTGTGCCCATGATCATGAGGGAACGAAGGAGAAGTTATCAGGTAAGACAAAACTAGTCTTTGGACATCGAACAGGGCAAGGTTCGTCCTTAGTCGTCGGGTGAGACAGAGTCCAGTCCTTATCCCTTGGGCGTGACCGAGCCCACCCCCCGGGGGTCAGGCGAGGCAGAGTTGTCCTGAAGGCGTCGGGCCAAATGGAGGCCCGCCCTTAGCCCTCAGGCGAGGTGAGGCTGACCCAAAGACGTCAGGTGAGGCGGAGACTAGCCCTTAGCCCTCAGGCGAGGAGGGGCTAGCCTAAAGGCATCAGGCGAGGCAGAGACTAGCCCTTAGCCCTCGGGCGAGGCAGGGCTAGCCTAAAGGTGTCGGGCGAGACAGAACCAAACTTCCGTCATTCAGGCAAGGAACGTAGCGGCGCCCTTGTTCGTCCAGAAGTTTTTAACGTTCGATGATTATTGGTTCCACCTCCTAGGGTACCCTTGTATTAGGTCCCTGATAGTAGCCCCCGAGCCTCTGGGTGATTTGGATAGAATCGCCTGGGGGTGTTCTCGATTTTGTCGGAGTTACTTTGCCGGAGGGTGCGTGCGAGCGCACCCGATGGGTGTAGCCCTCGAGCCCCCAGGTGATTCGAGTAGGGTCGCCTGGGGGGTTGTATCGAACCCTTTATGGGTAAGGCTAAAGGACTTAGTTTTTCGCCAACTGGATATTTTTTCGAGGCGGTCGTAGTTTTGTGGTTTTGCTTCATAATTTTGTTTTGTTTGATTTCACCTTCTGCCCGTGGCCGTCTGGTCGTTTGGTTTTTGCGGTCTTACCAATCTGTTCCCCCAAATCTTGCCGCTGGTCTTGACGCGAGGAGGGAATCTGATGTAATGATTGTTTCGAAAAGAGGAAGGGAGGTAGACGTACCTTTACCAGCCCTCGAGTGAGATCTGACCCCTTGGGGTTGCTGGGGTCGGGTGTTTCTGGAGACCAGAGCGATGGTGTGCCTGATGAGCTTGCCAACGGGGATGTTTAGATGGAACCTCGTTCCATGGTTTTGTGACGGGGTCGGCAAAGTCCTTGGATGGCATTCCACCATTCCCCGCCCTGCCTTCCAACAGAATTCCCTAAATGGGGACTCTATGGGCTTGGCAAAGGGGGCCTTTGAACCTCTATCCCTGCATCGAGTGGCTCGAGCCCCTAAGCCCTCTTAGGGTCTGATAGGGGTCGGCCATGTTTCGTGCGTTACCCCATCCTCGATTTTTGTAATCGGAGGGGCTGAGTAGACGACACTTGCCTCGACGGCTCGAGTATCGCGCTCAATGAGCTCGCTAACGGGTACATTTGTGTGGAATCCGGGTCCATCATTTGCTAAAAGGGTCGGTAGAGCCCTCTGGTGGCATTCCACAACTTCTTAACCCGCCTCTCGGCAGATGCTCGAGCCGTTTGATAGGCTTAGGTGGCCTGATGGCCTCTCCTCGATGGAGATTCTGTGGGTTTAGCTCGAGGTTAGAATCGAACGAGAAAAGGTTGAGACGTCCCTGTCCGCTTCTGAGCGGGGTCGGGCAGGGCCGCTGGGGCTCATCTTAGTTATTTCTCCCTGGCTCTATTCGGTATGAGGCAGCCTCGAGCCCTTCACGGGCCGGCCTTCGAACCTCGGCCTGCCACCACCTATATCGAATGAGGCGATGGCCATTTCATGACATGACACAAAGCGTTGGGATGCAACATTTTGCATATGTAATGTTTGAATGTGTAATTTAATCAAAATAAAGGCGGGGTCAGTAACGTTACCTTTGTGGCATGAGTGATGGAAAAGCTCCTACCAGATGTGTTCGTGCGATATTCGAGCCCTGATGTTTGCGACGAGGTTGGAGTAACCTGCATAAGAACGCTATTCTTTGTTTTTTGTATCTCGGTGGTGGTTCGAGCCGTTCGATTGACTTGGGCGACCTGACAGCTTCTCCTTTGGGGGAGATTCTATAGGCGGACCCCTTCGAACCCTTCCTAAGAAGGCAGATGTTGAAGCTAGAGACGCGGGGGGCGTTGAGTATGATTATTCTGGTGAACAGAAACACCATAGCTATCGGGGCATAGGGTCTGCTAGTTCATCCAGTTTTAGTTCTATGCCCGTATTCCGCGCCCCTGGTTTCAAGTGTATGGAGGGGTCGAGTGAGGAGGATGTCTAGACTGGTAGACACCCTCACAGCCCCCGAGTGATGTTTGTGTCCCCGCCATTTGATGGGGTCGGAAGCTCGGTAATGAATTTTAACGTGTAAAGTAAGAAGGCAGAGATGCTTATCTTTCTTTGGATGTTCGTTCATCGTTTCTCCTGGGCCGCATGGTTGACCCAGGAGATCCGTTGGGCTCCTCTTCACAGAAGTCCTATCGTCAGATCATTTCGTGGTCCTACATGGGGAGGCAAAGGGTCGTCTGCCCATGTGGGCGCCTTAATTGCCGCATCCAGAGTGGGTCGGTGGTGGGCCATACCTAGGTAGTGTCCTGTTTGACTAGGGGATGCCTCGTCGACCAGGGCGCGTCTCGTCAGTTCCGGCGCGTCCCCTCAGGTGTCTATCAGCATTGATTTCACTTTTAAGGAGGGGAAGGGAGAGAGTTTTTCGTCCAACCTTTCACCTTTCCTTAGCTGCAGCGCCTCCTCTTTAAATAGGGAGGGGGAGGGGAGTTCTCATCCCACCTCTTCTTCTGCCTCTGAGCCGCTACCTCTCCTTCTTCTTCCTTTCTGCCGAATGCGTCCGTGCATCGCGGCGGTTCCTGAGTGAGGAAGGGTAATGCTAGAGAGAAAACTCACAAATCCGCTCATGAATCTAGAGCATGATGTCGAGCCAGAGGTCATCCAATGTAGATGAGATGGTGCGTGGCGCCCTTGCTGAGGAGTCGCTGCTGCCGAAGGAGAAGGAGCGCTGGTGGGCACCGTACGTCGTCGAGTTTGCCGTCGTTTGTTGTGTTCCTCCTTTGGCGGGAGGGGTTTCCTACCCTGACGCCATGGTTAGGGTTGCGGCTGATGACGATGGCGTAGTCCCTAGACACCCTGACAGAGGCATCGCTATCGGGGTTGTGGCTAACGACGATGGCGTAGTCCCCAGTGGAGGGGTGCCACCGTCAGTGGTGTGGTGCTCGGCGTTGCAGATGATGGCGCCTTCAAGGATCCTGCAGAGCGGTGGGACATCGCCGATGGAGAGCGTGGCACGGTGGCCGCAGTAGATGAACTGGCCCGTGCACATGCCCCGGGCGTTGCCGATGGAGAGCGTGGCACGGCGACCGTAGCAGTACTTGTAGTAAAGCTAGGCAGAGACTGTAATTGAATAATTTTGTGGAGAAGCCCCAAAGTAAACAGTCCTCTGAATTTACAAGTATATTAGTCCTTTTTGTAATGAAATCACTTTGTAAGTGGCGAATTTGTGCAAAAATGAACAAATTTTCATCTTTTGCTTATGGCAAGCAGTTTTTTAACTTTCTATTTTTTGTAGAAGCGGTTTTAGTGCCCTCCGACCCTTCTCATGGTCTAAGTCGTAAGAAACTAGGAACACGAGCGAACTAATTCTGATTGCGCTTGTGAGCAAAGAGATTGCAGCCGCTGGGGCATGGGTCTTCCGCAGTCCTACCAGTTGTATTCAGAATTTGTTCCCAAAATCTTAGCCCTTAGGACTTGTTTATGAGAAGAACGGAAAACTTAGAGAATGTTTGCAAATATAACACAGGAAGTTTTTTGCAAATGCACTTGTATCATTCATGTCAGCCCCCAAATGAGGTATGGCCCCTTGCGATTTGCAGGGGTCGAAAGACACTATGGATCGAGGTTTTGAAATGACAAAAACTGATAAGGAAGAGTATGCGCTTATTTAAGGGTAAAAACAATGTAGCTGCTCAATGTTCCAGGCGTTGGTGAAGACCTCACCGTTGATGGTTTTCAACTTGTAGGCGCCCGGGCGAAGTACTTCCACGATGACATAGGGCCCTTCCCAAGGCGGTGAGAGTTTGTGGCGGTCCTTGTTGCTCTGCACAAGGCGAAGGACGAGGTCCCCGATGTTGAAGGCTTGACCTCGTACCCGTTGGCTGTGATACCGTTGCAACGCTTGTTGGTACTTAGCCGAACGGAGGATGGCGATGTCATGGGCTTCATCTAGCTAGTCCATGGCATCTTGGTGAGATGCCTCGGCCCCCTGTTCGTCGTATGCTCTAATTCTTGGTGCTCCATAGTCGAGGTTCGTTCGGAGAACGACCTCAGAACCGTAGACCATGAAGAAGGGTGTGTAGCCGGTGGCCCGGCTAGGAGTTGTCCTTAGGCTCCAAAGCACGGCTGGGAGCTCAGCGAGCCAGCACGCGCCAAACTTGTTCAACCGATTGAAAATTCTAGACTTGAGGCCTTGAAGGAGCATGCCGTTTGTGCGCTCCACCTGCCCGTTCGTCCGGGGGTGCACGACGGCTGCCCAATCGATCCAGATGTGTTGTTCATCGTAGAATCAAATGGATTTCCTACCGGTGAACTGTGTGCCGTTGTCTATGATGATGGAGTTCGGTACTCCAAAGCGATGGATGATGTCGAGGAAGAATAGCACAGCTTGCTCAGATTTGATCGTGGATATTGGTCGAGCTTCAATCCATTTTGTAAACTTGTCTATGGTGACAAGTAGGTGGGTGAAGCCCTCGGGCGCCTTTTTGAGTGGCCCAACCAGGTCGAGCCCCCAGACCATGAAGGGCCACGTGATGGGGATCGTCTGGAGTGCCTAGGCCGGGAGGTGAGTTTGCCGAGCGTAGTACTGACACCCTTTGCAGGTGCGTACAATTTGCTCGGCATCGACTACTGTGGTGGGCCAGTAGAAACCTTGTTGGAATGCATTCCCAACCAAGGTTCTTGGTGCGGCATGATGACCGTAGACTCCACCGTGGATATCGCCCAGCAGGAGTTCTCCCTGTTCGCCAGGGATACAGAGCTGTAGGATCCTGATGTGACTCCGTTTGTAGAGTTTGCCCTCTACAAGAACGAAGGACTTGGTGCGACGTGCAAGCCATCAGGCTTCCGTCTTGTCCGCTGGTAGTATGTCATGGAGGAGGTAGTCGAGGTAAAGCGTTCTCCAGTTGTCGGGAGGGTCAGACTCCGCTGCTGGGTCCTCTTCAAGTTCCATAACCACGGGGTCGGGCGGAGCAGTCGGTGGATCGGCCCCTGGGGTCAGACTAGATGGGCCATTGTCGGCTTGTTCTGACCCTGTGTAGCATACCGAGGGTTTGTGTTGATCGCTGGAAAAGATGCCTGCCAGGACTGGCTCTCGGCCAGACGCTACTTTCGCGAGTGTGTCGGCTGCTTCGTTGAGGCGCCTTGGGATGTGATTGAGTTTGAGGCCATCGAATCTGTCCTCAAGCCATTGGACTTCTTGACAGTATGCCTCCATCTTGGCGTCATGGCAGCTCGACTCCTTCATGACCTGGTTGACAACTAGTTGGGAGTCACCCCTAATGTCAAGGCATCGGATGCCCAGCTTGATGGCGATTCGTAGGCCATTGATGAGCGCTTCGTATTCTGCAGTATTGTTTGATGAGGGAAAATGGAGCCAAACCATGTACCTCATGCAGACCCCGAGGGGGGATATGAAGACTAGTCCCACGCCGGCGCCTTTCTTCATCAGTGATCCGTCAAAGTACATTGTCCAGTACTCTTGATCGATGACTGGTGGTGGCATCTGGATCTCGGTCCACTCCGCGATGAAGTTAGCCAGTACCTGAGATTTGATCACTGTTCAGGGGGCATAAGAAATGCCCTGATCCATCAGCTCGAGTGCCCACTTTGCGGTTCTTCCCATAGCGTCCTGGCTATGGACAACCTCGCCGAGGGGGAACAATGTCACTACTGTCATAGGGTGTGACTCAAAGTAGTGGCGTAGCTTCCTCTTGGTGATGAGGACGGTGTATAGGAGTTTCTGGATCTAGGAGTAGCGGGTTTTGGAGTCAGATAATACCTCACTGATGAAATATACAGGGTGCTACACTCTGAAGGCGTGTCCCTCTTCCTCTCGCTCTACCACTAAGGTGGAGCTGACCACTTGGGTGGTGGCCGATATATACAGTAGGAGGGATTCTCCGTTGCATGGAGGAACTAGGACCGGCGATTTAGTTAAAAATTGCTTAACCATGTCAAGCGCCTCCTGAGCCTCGGCTGTCCACTCGAAGTGGTCAGATTTCTTCAGGAGTCAATAAAGGGGGAGTCCTCATTTGCCAAGGCACAAAATGAATCGGCTAAGGGCGGCAAGTGAAAGGTCCTAATGGCTAGAGGGGGGGTGAATAGCCTAATAAAAATTTCTACAACACCACTTAACCAAATGGTTAGACAATTATGAGGCGAAGCGAGTGTTGCGCTAGCCTACTAAAAATGCAAGCCACCTACCACAATTCTAGTTTAGATAGTGTCAATTCACACAAGAGCAATGACACTACCCTATGTTAGTGTGCTCTCAAAGGCTAACTAAAGAGCCACACCAACCAAGCATGCAAGCTCTCACAACTAGCTACACTAAAGAGCTTGTCAACTAGTTTGCGGTAAAGTAAAGAGAGTGATTTAGAGGGTTATACCGCCGTGTAGATGAATGAACCAATCAATCACGAAGATGAATAACAATGATGACCAATCACCTCGGAATCAATGATGAAGACAATGATTTTTTTTTACCGAGGTTCACTTGCTTGCCGGCAAGCTAGTCCTCGTTGTGGCGATTCACTCACTTGGAGGTTCACGCGCTAATTGGCTTCACACGCCAAACCCTCAATAGGGTGCCGCACAACCAACACAAGATGAGGATCACACAAGCCACGAGCAATCCACTAGAGTACCTTTTGGCGCTCCGCCGGGGAAAGGTCAAGAACCCCTCACAATCACCACGATCGGAGCCGGAGACAATCACCACCTCCGCTCGACGATCCTCGCTGCTCCAAGCCGTCTAGGTGGCGGCAACCACCAAGAGTAACAAGAGAAATCCGTAGCAAAACACGAACACCAAGTGCCTCTAGATGCAATCACTCAAGCAATGCACTTGGATCACTCCCAATCTCACTATGATGGTGAATCAATGATGTAGATGAGTGGGAGTCCTTTGGCTAGGCTCACAAGGTTGCTATGTCAATGAAAATGTGCAAGAGCTGTCCCTTGAGCCGGCCATGGGGCTATAAATAGAGCCCCCATCAAATAGAGCCGTTATACCCCTTCACTAGGCAAAACGCGTTCTGACCGGACGCTCCAGTCGTGTTGACCGGACGCTGGACCCCAGCGTCCGGTCGCTCGCAGACGACCACGTGTCCTGATTCCAACGGTCACTTGACCTGACCGGACGCTCCGGTATAAACTGACCGGACGCTGAAGGCCCAGCGTCCGGTCGTTTCCAGTAAGCTCCCGAGCATGACCGGACGCGTCCGGTCGAATGCGATCGGACGCAGCCAGCGTCCGGTCACATTCCAGCTACTGTGTCACCGTACGTCAGCGCGACCGGACGCAGCCTGCCAGCGTCCGGTGCATTCAGATCTAGCGTCCGGTCAGTTGACCGACGCTGGCATCTTTGCGACCAACTCGTTTTCACTTCTAACTTCTTCACCCTTGCTCCAATGAGCCAATCACCAAGAATTTTGCATCCGGCGCAATAGAAAATAGACATTTCATTTTTCAAAAAGCGCCGAATCCCGCCTCGCAAGCTCGGCGGGAGGGAGAGAGGGACCCAAACCCATCTCAACCCTGCACACACCTTGTGCACAAGTGTTAGCAAATATTCACAAATATTTTCAAGGGTGTTAGCACTCCACTAGACCCTAAATGCATATGCAATGAGTTAGAGCATCTAGTGGCACTTTGATAACCGCATTCCGATACGAGTTTCACCCCTCTCAATAGTACGGCTATCAAACCTAAATGTGATCACACTCTCTAAGTGTCTTGATCACCAAAACAAAATGGCTCCTATGGTTTATACCTTTGCCTTGAGCTTTTTGTTTTTCTCTTTCTTCTCTTCAAGTTTAAGCCCTTGATCATCTCCATGCTATCACCATTGTCATGCTATGATCTTCATTAGCTTCTTCTACTTGAAGTGTGCTACCTATGTCATGATCACTTGATAAACTAGGTTAGCACTTAGGGTTTCATCAATTCACCAAAACCAAACTAGAGCTTTCAGCAAGGCACCCTATGATCCGCTGAACCCCCTTTATGTTTTGAATTGGGCCCATCCTTGTGATGGCTAATATCTTCTCCGGGTTGGCTTCGATGCCACGCTCAGAGACGATGAAGCCGAGCAGCATGCCCCTCAGGACCCCGAAAACGCATTTTTCGGGATTGAGTTTGATGCCGTTTGCCCGGAGTTTCGCAAAGGTTTGTTCAAGGTCGGCGACAAGGTGGTCAGCTCGCTTGGACTTGACTACGATGTCATCGACATAGGCCTCAACGGTTCGCCCGATGAGGTCTCCGAAGCAATTGAGCATACAGCGCTGGTAAGTTGCCCCAGCATTCTTCAGACCGAACGGCATTGAAATGTAGCAAAACGATCCGAAGGGGGTGATAAAAGATGTCGCGAGCTGGTCGGACGCTTTCATCGTGATTTGGTGGTAGCCGGAGTATGTGTCAAGGAAGCAGAGGGTTTCGCACCCTGAGGTGGAATCGACTATTTGGTCTATTCGTGGCAGAGGAAACAGATCCTTTGGGCACAGCTTGTTGAGGCCTGTGTAATCGACACACATTCTCCATTTTCCGCTCTTTTTTCGCACAAGAATGGGATTTGCTAACCACTCTGGGTGGTATACTTCCCTAAGGAATCCTGCGGCCAACAGTTTGGCTATCTCCTTGCCGATGGCCCTGTGTTTCTCCTCGTCGAAGCGGCGCAGGCGTTGCTTCACTGGCTTGGAGCCCGGGTGAATTTTTAAGGTATGCTCGGCGACCTCCCTCGGGATGCCCGGCATATCCAAGGGTTTCCATGCAAAGATGTCTTTGTTATCGCAGAGGAAGTCGACGAGCGCGCTTTCCTATTTGGAGGAGAGCGCGGTCCCGATACGGACTTTCTTGCCCTCAGAGTTGCTGGGGTCCAAGAGGACCTCCTTGGGTCCTTCCTCCGATTTGAACGACCCGGACGACCTCTTTGCGTCGGGTGCCTCTTCAATGACCTCCTCCCTAAGGGTGGCGAGCTCTTCAGAGGCGATGACTGCGGATGCGTGTCCGCAGCATTCGACTTCGCACTCGTAAGCGCGCTGGAAGGAGGTGCCGATGGTGATGACCCCGCAGGGGCCCAGCATCTTCAGCTTAAGGTATGTATAATTGGGGATGGCCATGAACTTCGCATAGCATGGTCATCCCAGGATGGCATGGAAAGTCCCCAGGAACCCCACTACGTCGAAGGTGAGGGTCTCAGTCCGGTAATTGGACTGATCCCCAAAAGTGACGGGCAGATCAATCTACCCCAGTGGCACGGCTTGCCTACTAGGCATGATGCCATGGAAAGGCGCTCGGATGGGATGGAGGTTTGTTTAGTCGATGCCCATCTCATCGAGCATCTTGGCGTACATGATGTTGAGGCCGCTGCCTCCGTCCATTAGTACTTTCGTGAGCCGCTTTGGACCGACGATCGGATCGACGACAAGCGGGTACCTTCCTGGGTGTGGGATGGCATCCGGATGGTCGGTCTGGTCGAAGGTTATGGTGAATTCCGACCATCGGAGGAAGGCAGGCGTGGTCAGTCCAGCTGTATAGACTTTGCAGCGCACGACCTTCTAGCGACGCTTGGAGTCGTAGGCCGTTGATCCTCCGAAGATCATGAGGGCGCCGGTCGGCATTGGGAAGGCATCGTCCTTCTCCTCTGCGTCGTCTGTGGTGGGAACAGGTTCCTTCCCCTACTCCCCTTTATTAAGGCCCCCAGACAAGTATTTGCGCATGAGGCCGCAATCCTTGTATAGATGCTTGGCCGGGAAGGCATGGTTTGGGCATGGCCCCTAGAGCATTTTCTCGAAGTGGTTCGGAGTGCCCTCCGCGGGCTTTAGGCCACCTTTGCGGTCGGCAGTGGCCACGAGCGAGTTGTTGCGCCGTTGCTTCTGATTTTTCCTTTTGGCAGGACGGTCGAAGGCGCCTTCGCCGGCGTCCTCGTCCCGCCTCATCTTTCCATCGAAGCGATCGAAGATGGCTTCGACCGCCTCCTCTCCAGAGGCATGACTGGTGGCGATGTCCAGGAGTTCCTTGGTAGTCCATGGGCCCCTGCGTCCTAGCTTGTGGACCAGGGATTCGCATGTTGTCCCGGATAGGAAGGCTCCTATCACGTTGGCGTCAGCGATGTTAGGGAGCTCGTTGCACTACCGAGAGAAGCGCCGGATGTACCCGTGGAGGGTTTCATTGGCCTTCTGGCGGCAGTTCTTGAGGTCCCATGGGTTTCCAGGGCATTTGTACATGCCCTGGAAGTTGCCCATGAAGATCTATGTCAGATCCACCCAACTTTGAATGGCGTTGGACGGAAGGTGCTCCAGCCATGCTCGCGCTGAATCAGCCAAGAACAGCGGGAGATTGCGAATAATGAAATCATCATCACTCGCACCACTGGCCTGACATGCAAGCCGATAGTCTTTGAGCCAAAGCCCGGGATTTGTTTCACCATAATATTTAGGGATGTTGGTAGGTGGTCGATACCTTAGGGGGAATGCAGCGTTGAGGATGTGTCGGCCGAAGGCCTAAGGACCTGGCAGGCCGAGGCTCGGGCTTCGGTCCTCATTGCTGTCGTAGCGTCTACCACGTCGAGGATGGTAGCCATGGCGTGCTGCTTCTCCGTCGTCGCCGTGGGCATGTTTCCGAGCATTGATGATGCTGCATACGTCGCGGTCATGGCTGAGGCATTGATGCACTGGGACGGCGGAGGGCTGCCTGCCGCCTGGCGGTGTTTGGTGAATAGACGCGTCCTTGGTGGGACGCACTAAGGGCGTGCGCTGGCTAGTGTCGAGTTTGCATCGTCGAGACAACGAACTTTCCGCCTGCTGCGCCGCCGCACACTTGAGCAACGTGTGAATTTCTCGGCGGGACGATGATCCTCGGACGTCGTGGCCTCCGGAAGGCCGTGCAGCAAGGTGGTTGCTGCGGTGATGTTTTGGCTTGCTCGGGCAAAGTGAGGAAGGGTCCCATCGTCGGTGAGGATCCTTTGGTGTACGGTGCGGGCCATGGCGCACGCGCGCCCCCCGTCTCTACGACATTTAATCTCGCGATTGATGTCCGCGTACTCCCAGATAAGCCCTTGCCCGGCCTCATCGATCTCTTGCTAATGGGCCCTCAGCTGCTCCATCCTTAGGCGAGATGGGGTTGTCGTCTCTTCCCCGAATCTGCCGTTAGGGTTGTTTGTCGGGGTAACCTCTTCCTCAGAGACACTTTCGACGTGCCCCTCGGGGGTCTGTGCCATGAAGCATTCCCAGGAAGGGTGGTGGCTCCCCCTACTGGAGTCTGAGCTGGAGAGCGATCCTAGCTCCTCGTTGAGGAGCCCGTAGAGAGTCTCCGTATCATGCTCAATCACCCCCCATGAACTCGATGTCCGTGGGTGACTGAACCAAACGTAGTGCCAGAAGGCGACCAGCGGTCGCCGCAGCATTGCGGAGACCGAACGGAAACGCTGTCGGGGCGCTCTATACGGGGCCTTCCGGAAACAGGACGACGTTGCGCGAGGCCTCCCTGGATAACTGGGGTCCAAGGGAATTGCCCGGCGGGCCCTCAAGCCTCAGACGGCTGAGGTTGATGGAAGAGAGAGACTGGGCGGCTGTGTGAGTCAGCGCCAGTTCTCCTCCTAGTGTGACGATGAAATCTAGGTCACCGAAACGCACATGTGCGCCCGGGGCCCAGCTGATTGCGTGGGTGGCCATCCGAGGCCTGATCCTGGCGTGCCAACTGTCGGTGTTTCGTACAAGCACCGGCAAGTAAATTTGTAGTAATGCGCGTTAGGCTCGGATGGTGCGCTAAAGGACACAAGATTTATACTGGTTCAGGCTGAAAATCCCTACGTCCAGTTTGTTGCTGCTCGTGTTATTAGCACCGTGAACGGTTCGTAGTAGGGGATACAAATGATCGAGAGAGGGACGGGTCCCAAGTCTCTGATGGAAGGGTCAAAAGAAGACCAAGAGCTTGGTAGCAACTTGACTGTATGTGTGTCTCGTGTTGTTTTTTGTCCGTCTCATTTGAAGGAAGCACATCCCCTTTTATAGATGAAGGGGCTGGCTTTACAAGGGTGAGGGCTTTAGAATGCGTACTCTACCTAGTCTTGTGGCTCACGTCTACCCAACCTGGTTTCTCATTCTGATGAGTGCGAAGGATGATAAGCGCCTACAATACTATTGACGCCCCTATAGAATGTCAAGATGTTTGCAGAATACTGCCCTGCGCAAGGTATGGGCTGCAGTACAGTGGTTTTGACTTATGAACCTTGCCTAGCCTTGCTCCACACGCCTTCTGGCTCCTATGAGTCTCTGTCGGAGGGACGCAGGGTCGGGGTCCGGAGTAGCGCTGTGGGCAAGGTCCTTTGATTTGGTGGACCCGAGGGGTCGGGAAGCGGGCGCCGCTCTCTTGGGTCCGTAACGTGGCGACGACATGTCCATCCTTCGTGGAGATCGCAAATCCTTTTCTAGAGTGTAGTGGTTGTCGTACATCTTCGTCGGGTTCCGTGTCCCAGAGCTGAAGGCGGCGCCTACAACTCTATAGGGCGAGGAGCACGTTCCTGCAATACCTTTTGGGCTCTGCGGCGCCCGGAAGGGTCTAAAGCACCCGTCTAGTCATTCCCTGGCAGTACCTTTCCTGCCGGGGCGCAGGGTATGGTCCTTGAGGCCGTGGTTGACCCGAACGTCTTGTCTTGCTCTGTGCCCATGATCATGAGGGAACGAAGGAGAAGTTATTAGGTAAGACGAAACCAGTCTTTGGACATCGAACGGGGCGAGGTTCGTCCTCGGTCGTCGGGCGAGACAGAGTCCAGTCCTTATCCCTTGGGCGTGACCGAGCCCACCCCCCGAGGGTCGGGCGAGGCGGAGTTGTCCCGAAGGCGTCGGGCGGAATGGAGGCCCGCCCTTAGCCCTCGGGCGAGGCGAGGCTGACCCAAAGACGTCGGGTGAAGCGGAGACTAGCCCTTAGCCCTCGGGCGAGGAGGGGCAAACCTAAAGGCGTCAGGCGAGGCGGAGACTAGCCCTTAGCCCTCGGGCGAGGCGGGGCTAGCCTAAAGGCGTCGGGCGAGACGGAACCAAACTTCCGTCATTCGGGCAAGGAACGTAGCGGCGCCCTTGTCTGTCCAGAAGTTTTTAACGTTCGATGGTTGTTGGTTCCACCTCCTGAGGTACCCTAGTATTAAGTCCCTGACAAGCTCGTTATCATAACGAGCCGAGCCAGCCACGAGCCGAGCGAGTTAACGAGCTTCGAGTTTTACGTCCAGCCGTACCCACGGCCATGTTTGATTGTTTACGGGTTTTTTTGTTTAGATTTACACAAATTTCATTTAAATTATAGTGGATACCGGTCTGAATTTTCTAAATTTCGTCTATTTGAGCGTGCGCTCCGAAAATTTTCCCCAAAAAAGTTCCAGAACCTTGATCCATAGCATGCAGAACACATTCTGCCGTCTTATATTTTTGTAAAATCTATCGTGTACTACATATACTAGAGGCGACGTGGCCAAATCAACGAGAAAGAAAATCGATCAGCAAAGCAGATGTGGATTCCGCTGTGCCCTGTCGGAGCCAAAAGCACTGGCCACGCTGCAACGAGGTCGCGCACTACCAAACGGTCAAATGATGCTGTTGACAAAAGCTCTAAATGAAGCCCTGAAACCGCAGTAAAAAAATTACTGAGGTAAAATGCCCGTTTTCTTTCCATTTGCAGCCGCGCCTTTGGCAAACATTAACAACATTTTACGATGCACGAGTAAGTCTGTGAAGGTGAAACCGACCATGGATCGATGACATGACATTGCCACAGCCTTAAATAAAGACATACTAGTTCGTCCAGAAGTCTTCACGGCTACCTCTATAAATGTGGGCAAACCGAGGTGCGAAGGCAGCACGGCAAGCAGCTCATCGCGGGGAGCAGTGGAGAGCGGAGGTGTACCCGTGTAGGCACTCGATCAGTCGATCAGCGCTGGCCCATGGCGTGTAGGACGCTGGAGCTGACGCTGGTCTCCGCGAGGGACCTCCGTGCCGTCAACCTCGTCTCCAAGATGGAGGTCTACGCGGTGGCATACCTAGCCGGCGACCCGCGGGCGCGGCAGCGCATCCCCACCGACCGCGCGGGCGGCCGCGACCCCACCTGGAACGCCACCGTCCTCCTCACCGTCCCGGCGTCGGGCACCGGGAGCGGCGCCGTCCGCGTCGTGCTGCGCACGGAGCGCGCGCTCGGCGGCGACCGCGACGTCGGCGAGGTGCTCCTCCCGCTCCCCGACGTCCTTGCTGGGGCTGGGGACACGCCCACGGACGCCACGGTCGCCTGCTTCCCGGTCCGCAGGATCGGCTCAAGCAAGCCCCAAGGCGTGCTTAATCTCTCTTACAAGCTCGGCGGTGTCGTCCACCCTGACCACCTTGCCGCCCGGACCGAGGGGGGACCCCCGCCGGTGCAGGCAGGCGATCAGAGTACGACGATGGCGTACTTGGCTGCCGCGGCGACGGCGTACTCGGCTGCGCGGCCGCCACAGTGCTTGGCGCCTAGTACACCATACGCAGCGGCGTGTGTGGGTGCGAGTGCGACATCGATAAGCATGCGGAGCAGCCGGTGGAAGCTGCTTAATTAGCCGCTTGAATGACGAGTGCTGTGGTTGTTTACTTCATGTTCACCGATTGATGCATGTCGTGCAATATGGAATTAATGCAGGATTATTGATGTATTGATAAGTAAAAAGCCATGGTAAATCTTCGGGCCGGACCTTCCTTTTAGTTCATCATACAAGCTATTATTGGCCATGTATGCCAGAACAACACCAATGGTCAAAATTTTGTAACTTATTAGCCACAAGAACGTGCAGCTGCATAGGCCAAAATCACGTCTGTTCATGTACATACAGACAGAAACAAATCCGGAAATTGTACTGCATATATAGTTTCCTCCATGGGCATTTTGGTGAACACACGCCACTACGCCAGCAAAGCACCATGTTTGATTCATCCGTCACCCTTGCGATTGGTCGGCAGTTCTGATGAGGAGCTGAACCAGCTCCAGTGGCTGCGAGAGCATAGCCATGTGGTCGGCTCCGGTGATCTCTCTGACCTCGACGCCGGGGCTCTGTGCCACCATGCGGCGCTGGAACTCCGCCGGGATGCCGCGGTCTTCCTCCACCGCGATGAACACGCGCCTCGCCGATCCGTACCCCTCCTCCGTGAGCAGCTTCTCGTCCCTCATCACCACCTCATCTGGGTTGCCTGTGGTGAATGCGTTCGCCGGCTTGATAAGCATCAGACCCAGAGTCAAGTCCTACAAGCAAAGAGAAGTTTTTTTTTCCTTTTGTTTATGGTTCCAAGAAAAGGTAAAACAGCAGCAGCAAGGTTACAGATGGAGATTATGCCCATTATTATGTCTTTTATTAATTAAGTTGCTCATATAGTATGTTCCAAACAGCAGCAACGTTAATTAGGGTGTTACCTCCGGTGGACTCAGTTGGTAAAGCCTTTGGGCTATAAAGTTGGGCCCAAAGATAAATGGCTTGCCCTTGATCTCGGGATTCTCTTGTTGGAGCTCCTTTGAGTCCAGGAAGAAGTCCGGCCCAACAAATGCTAATAACTGAGAACAGTGTGAAAGCATAAGAGCATCTCCAACAATGCTACCTAAATCATGCTACCTAAACCAGAATACATACTTCTCTTTTTAGGTAGCCACATATTTTGATACTATCCATATTTTACTCTCGTTTCCAGCAATACTACCTAAAACAAAGTATGACATGTAGGACCCACATGTTATCTTCTTCTCTAGCTCGCTACAGAGGAACTCGGCCATCGGTCATTGACGGAGGGAACGAGGGTGCGCCCCTGTGGAGAACGAGCAGCCGGATGGGGAGGAAAAGGAGGAGCCGCCGCTGCCGCTGGGAAGAAGCGCCGCTAGGCGGCCAGGAATAGCGACGCCGCTGCTGGGGAAGACGTTGCGGAGGAGAATTCGCCGCGCTAGGAGCCGCGGCCGCGCTGGGAGACGCGCCTGGCTCTAGTCGAGGCGGCGAGATCCACTCGTGCTGGGAGCCACGGTGGAGGAGCCCACGCTGGGAGTCGCGGCGGTGAGATCCACCGTGTCCTCGCAGGAGAAGGCGCTGCATCCTCACGGGAGAAGGTTGTCGCGTCAGGGAGTTTTGGCCGCAGAGGAGGAGAGCCGGCGGTGACGAAGACTGCGCGGAGGAGGAAGAACATGCGCGCATGTGCGAACAGAAATTTGGGTAGTCTGGTTTGGCCCAACAGAGTGGGAGGAGAGATTTGGGTAGCCAACAAATTTGTGGGGCATAGTAGGTAGTCTGCTGGAGTTGGGTTTTTTTTTTTTTTTGGCTCTCACTAACTAAATTGGGGATAGGTAGTGGGAGAGGTAGTATTGCTGGAGATGCTCTAATCAAATAGCGGTAGCTATCACCGTATGCACACTACACTTATAGACTTAATTAATACTCTCTTCGTTACAAATTATAAATCATTCTAAGAATTTTGAAAGAATCGATGTATCTTAAGTTTGACTAAAATTATAGAGAAAAATTATAAAGATTTATAATAATCAAATAGATATACTATAAAAATATAATTAATAAAAATCTAATGATACTTAATTAATATCATAAATATTATTATCTTATCCTATAAATTTACTTAAACTTGAGATCCTTTAACTCTCTAAGATTCTTAGAGTAACTTGTAATTTAGGACGGAGAGAGGACTCAACCATTGATTCATTGAACGTTCGCGTACCTCGTCACTGGTGGCAGCCATAGGACGTCCGACGGCCGGCATGGCGCGGTCACGAACACCGCCGCGGCGACCTTGTGCGGGAACCTCGCCACGGCGAGCGCGACGCTGTACCCACCGTGGCTGTGCGCGACGAGCACGACCTGCTCCCCGGGCGGCAGCGCGGCCATCGCGTCGAGCAACGGCCGCGAGTACTCCTCGAAAGTGCGCACATCGTCGAGACGCGTTGGGTGCGCGCCGCAGCCGGCCATGTCGAGCGCCGTGGCGCGGTGGCCGGCGCACCGCAGCGCCGTGGCCGCCTTGTACCAGCACCACGCGCCGTGGCACATCCCGTGCACCAGCATGAAGTGGTGACGCCGCTGCTTATTGGTCTCCGAGGCGGCCATTGGCGTGCGGGGTCCTTGGCTTCCACCTTGCAGTTGCAGCGCGCAGATGTAATGAAATATTGCTTGTTCCGATCGAGGACTAGATACGCTGACACTGACAGCGACCAAGGATTCGGTTTGTATGCCAGATTGCCAGTCGTTTTCACGTGATTCGTGTGCTAAGCTATGCATTGGTTGAGTGGTGCGGTTGCATATTCACGCTAAATCCATCTCTTTTATAAAACTAATCATCACTACATGTTCTATCTCTACATACAAGACATCCACATTATCTTTCAATAATAATTATGTCATGCCACTAATATTCAACCTCTTAATGCAAGCTATCCACGTCATCTCAAATTCTACATCAACATGTAAGACATCCACGTCATCTTCCACTAATAGTCATATCATGCTAATAACTTCTAAACTCTCAATGCAAGCTATATATCCATGTTATCTCAAGTTCTATCGCAACATACAAGACATCTACATCATCTTCAACTAATAGCTATGTCATGCCGCTAACTTCCAACCTCCTAAGGGCAGTCCCAATGAAAGAAACTAGTAGTTTCTATAACATATGATATCGCACCAAAAAAGTACTCATTTCCAACCCATGGTTTCTATGAGTAATAACTATTTTCTCTTTCTCTCTCCCAACTCTATCTTTTCCTCTAATGAGAGTACGACACGAGCTCCCTAGAAACTGGTGGTTTCTCCCCAATGACGATTTCATGGTTTCTTGGTGCATTGGGTCAAGAGTAAACCTTGTTTCTTCATGAAGAAACCAGGTCTATGATTTTTGCTCTCTTTCTTCATTAATTACGTTGCCATATCAGCATTTTGCCTACGTGGCAAGTCATTTAATGAGGATAGAAACCATCATCAATACACCATTGGGACTGCCCTAATGCAAGGTATCAATGTCATCTCAAGTTCTATCTCAACATGCAAAACATCCACATCATATTCCACCAACTATCCGCATTATCTTTCACTAATAAACATATCGTACAACTAACTTTTAATCTCTTAATAAAAGCTATCGTGTCATCTCTATTTAATTTTTCTTCCCATGTTCTAGGATAATCAAACGAGCTAGAACCTCTGCTGCCGCACCCAGTTTGGCATCCATCTACTCTCTTTTATACACTTCCTATGACTTGTTCAGTTAATCTCACGCGAAATACGGATCTCTAGCCTTCGCTGTTGCTTCTGGATTTTTTTGTTTTTAATTCTTTTTATCAATAATTTAATAATAATTGTTTCTAAAAAAAATTGCGGATCTGATGACTCTTTTGATAGCGCCGCTGACGCGACTAAATAATATTGTCGCGCCACATGCATTGGCGTGACATCTGTCACATTAGACAGTGTTTTCGACGTAGAAAACCTTGTCACGCCACTCTTGCGGCGTGAAAGTATTGTTCTGTCACGCCACCGGAAGGGACGTGACAAGACTAAGCATTTAAAAAATCATAACTCTTTGATACGACATCGAATGAAGATAATTTATATAAAAATTGTAGCCCTCGATAAGATCTATAATTTTCTAATTTTGAGTTTTTTTATTTAAGGACGTTAAGATGCTCAAAAAATAATGTAAAATTTTAGGACCATAATAATCGCGTACTACTGCTTGCCATATTATAAAAATAATATATTTTCTGTACGTTGTCAAATGAAGATACCTTTTATACCACAGTTGTAGCTCGTAATGAGATCTACAACTTTATAGTTTTCCATTTTTACATTTCTGGTCGATAAGTTGCACGAAAAAATAAATAAAATTTTAACAGCATAATAATCGCATACTAGTGTTTATCGCATTAGAAATATCATTTTTGTATAGTGTCAAATGAAGATACCTTTTATATCAAAATTGTAGCCCTAAATTAGATCTACAAGTTCCATTTAAAAGTATTTTTATGCCACATCGAATAAGAAATATATGATTTTCCTAAAGAGATAAGCTCTCATACACAATTAATATGCTCTTAAATTTTATATTACTTTTTTATCTTAACTATCTCAAATGAAAGACCTCAAAACTAAAAAGTTATTGATCTCGTAGTAGTCAGCTATAACTTTAATATAAAAAAGTATCTTTATTTGACACCAAACATGAAAAAGCATAATTTTAGTAAGGCAAGAAAGACCTAGTGCATAATTATTATATTGCTAAAATTTTATATTATTTTTTCGTGTAGCATAACGACCTCAAATGTGAAAACCGAAAATTATAAAGTTGTAGATCCCATTAAAAGCTACAACTTTGATATAAAACGTATCTTCATTTCATAAATTACAGAAAAGATATTATTTTTTTTAATGCGACAAGCATTAGTAGGTAATTATTATGGTCCTAAAATTTATATTATTTTCTTTGAGCATATTAATGTTCTTAAATGAAAAACTCAAAACTAGAAAGTTATAGATCTCATCGAAAGCTACATTTTTCATATAAATTTTATCTTCATCTGATGTCATATCAAAGAGTTATAATTTTTCAAAGGTTCAGTTTTGTCACGCCACTTCTGGTGGTGCGATAGAACAATATTGCCATACCAGCGGGAGTGACGTGACAAGATTTTCCACGTCAGAAACGCCGCTTGATGTTGCCACATCAATGTGGCGCAACAATGTTATTTGATCACGCTGAGCACCGGCGAGAACTAAAAAGGTTAGATCCGCAAAAAAAATTAGGAAAGATTATTATTAAAATATTAAATAAAAAAGAATTAAAAATAAAAAATGCCTACCGATGCGAGTCAAAGTTACTTGTAATTTAGTGATTGATACATCGTTTTTTTCTTTTGTATTTATTTAAGTGAATATTATAATAAATATTTGAGATCTTAAACAAATTAAAATGAAAAAAATTAAGTTGGAAAGATTTAGATCCACTAAAAATTTGGTTTGAATCTTTTTGTTTATGATGTCATTTGAATAATTCAAAAAATTTGAATTTTAAAATCATTAATCTTAAAATAACATTTTTGGCCCTAAATGATTTTAAATAAAAAAAGTTGAACTACAAAGTTGCATATTCCTTCGAATACTATAACTTTGGTTTAGGTCATTAATCCATCTGAGCTACTTCCAAAAATTGAAAAAAATGAATTTCAAAATCTAAAAATTCAAAACAAAATTTTTAGGCACTAAATGATTTTAAATGAAAAAATAGTCAACTATAAAGTTGCATATCCCTTCAAGTATTGAATTCAAAATTATGAAAAATTTAAACAAAATTTTTGGGACATAAATCATCTCAAATGGAAAAGTAGTCAACTATAAAGTTATAGATCCTTTGAATACTACAAGTTTGATATAAAGTTTGTCTTCATACAACTTGATTTGAAAAAGCTATAAATTTTAATGTACTGCACCTTTTTAATGTACTGCACCTCTTGAAATGCCTCATGTTTAGAGGCAGTTGGAAAGTCCAGCGACCTCTACAAATGCTTGGCGTGCTAACTACTTCAAAATCTATTATAGAGGCGGGAATGCTAAAAAACTAGGCTCAGTTCGTTTCGCTGAAAAAACAAGCCGAAACACTGTTTTGACTGATTTATTGTGAGAGAAAAATACTATTCCGACTAAAAAAACAAGCTGAAAAATATGAATTATAAGAGAAACGAACATGACCTTAGTGGCATATTTTGCTAGAGACGCCTCTAAAAATGGATTATGTAGCAGTGAGAAGACAACACAAACGGTCTCGTGGCCTCAGAGCTTGTTTCCGCCAGTGTCCTCAAGGCTAGTTGGCTAGGAGAAGCACGACCCACGACTGCCGCCTTCGCTCGTCAATAAGTTCCATGACACCACCACCTTCCACACACCATCAGACCTTGGTGTTGTTGCTGATGGTTCACCATGATGGACTTGTTTTATTAACTATCCATGTGTTTGGTTTTGGGACAATGTGGCTTGGGTTGGGTCCAATCCAATTTTCTGGATTGGGTTGAACCGATCTCGTGTTTGGTTAAGAGGTTGGATTGAACCCATTTTTTGTATGGTTGAAAGGGTGGAGAAAGATGAAATGGATGGCACTTCACACCATTAACAATAACTATTAGTGGGGTCCGCCTTCATCCTCTTTATTTTCTTTTTTCCGACGTTATCTTCTTCCTCAGGACTTCTCAACCAAAGCCGAGCATGCATCTTCGCTCCCCCCTGTCTAGTTGAGCATGTGCCGACACTCGCCGCCATGGTCTAGATCTCGTCTTGCGTGCCATTGACGTGGCCCAGAGCTCGCGCCACGCCACCATGGCCGGAGGGCCGAGCTCACTCCGCGCATTTGGCCGCCGCGCTGCCCTGGTCTAGCAGACAGTGCCCTAGGCAGCCTCGCGCACGGCCATCCGCCACCGTCCCGAGCTCGCTCGCACTCGTTGCCATCTCCTCGAGCGCCCGTGCCTGCCACCACCTCCCTGAGCACCCGCGCCGGCCAGTCGCCCCTACGAGACGGAGTAGAACATCGTCCATGTGGGTCAAGCTCATCCCATCGAATCGAGGGGACCATTCCAACCCGTATCTGATGGTATATTCCCTCCTAGGTCTGACCCAAACCCACAAGGCTCCTCAACCAAACGCATCTCCATCTAGGTCGAACCCGGGATATCCCAGTCCAACCCTCAAACTAAGCACACGGTATGTGAATCGATGCACATCTTTATATAGACTCTCCTCTCCTCCCCTCTATGCATCGACATCCTCTGGCGAAAAGAATAGAATCATGAGATGCTAACTCATTCCACTAGTAGAGAAACGACCTTTGATCCCACCTCGAAATTTGGCTTTAGTCCTGGTATTTTTTGCGTTCGGAACTAGAGATATATTTAGTCCCGATTTGTAGCTCTAACCAGGACTAAAGGTCCCTGCCCAACGGCTACTACGGCAGGCTTTTGCTGCAGGGGACCTTTAGTCCCGGTTGGAGTTACCAACCGGGACCAAAGGTTAACTTTTACTCCCGGTTGGTGCCTCTAACCGGGAGTAAAAGTCTACTCCCGGCTAGAGGCTCCGTCCGGGACTAGGAAGGGACCTTTAGTCCCGGTTTCTGTCTCCAACTGGGACTAAAGGTACCCTCCTATATAGCCCTTGTTCCTCCCTGAGCCTGAGCCACTTTGAGCTCAGTGTTCTCTTGCTATCGCCGGCCTCTCTTCTTCCTCATCACCAGTCACAAGATTTCTTCTATTCCTCCATCGGTTCTAAAGGTTACCAACTTTATACTCTCGTGTTTTATCTGTAGCTTATTTCATTTTATGGACTAGATATATATGGTTTTTTTATGGTAGATTTTTTTATTTATGTAAGCCATGTAAGCTCAAAATCACTTTAAAGTTTGCGTATTTGGATGAAGGAAGGTTAAAGTAGTTATTCAAAACTAGTATTGAGCTTTCATTTCTAGCATGCATAGCACACTTCATGCTTTAGAGATATAGAGAATTTTAGAGTTTTTTTAATTTTATTTGTTTATAAAATGAGAAATTTATATTATATTAAAAATGAGTATAGAGAGTAGATGTCAACTGCTTCCGGGTCCTCAGCCTCTCATCGGGTTACAAAGCGTCTGAGGCCGGAGCTTTCTCTCATTGCATGCAGCAAGTGTGAGGAGAAGATTATGATAGAGTACTGGGTGAGGAAGGAGTGTCCCAACAAGGGCCGTATCTTCTACAAGTGTCCGGATCGCAATGTGAGTTATTTTGTCGCATTTGATGATTATAGTTAATTTATACTTATTTTCATGATGATTGTAATTAAAGTTCTATTTTTTTATTTTAATTTCAGTGGGATGGCACTGGATGTTCAGGCTAGTACTGGGAGGAAGAGTATGTTGAACACATGCAAAACTCTCTTGCATAGGCGGCTACGGCGGCTGATGAGGCAGTGATCCTGCGAAAGAAGCCCATAGATGTTGAACAAACGCATGATCTGTCTGTTTTAGTTAGGATTGGTCGCGAAATCCTTATGCTGCTGAAGTGCATTTTAGCTTTAGTTTTTTTAGTGGTAGTTGGGATTGTCTATATTGTAGCGAGACTTTCATAAATTAATACCTTGTGTGGTGGCGTGCATGTTGTATAATTAACTAATTATGTTCTAGGTTTTAATATGGTATGTATGCCATGTAATGCAGATGAGCCGGCATTAGATGTACAATGCTGATCGTCGCTCCCAAGAGTTTATTGAGGGCGTGCATTCTTTCTTACGTGTGGCCGAGGCAAACAAACATGATGGTTTCATGTGCTGCCCATGTGTCTTATGTAAGAATTTGAAGGAATATGCTAGCTCAAGGAGTCTTCATTCATACTTGTTGAAGTCAGGTTTCATGCCAAACTATATTTGTTGGACGAAGCATGGAGAAACCGGGGTTGTAATGGAAGAAAGTGAAGAAGAACAATGGGACGATGATGGCATTATTGTTGAATATGGTGCCTTCAATGATACTGCAATGGGGGAAGCTGAAGAAGAGGTAGTGGTAGAAGATGAGCCCGCTGATGATCTTGGTCAGGCCATTCGTGGCGCACAAAGAGAATGCGAAAGTGAAAAGGAGAAGATCAAGTTTGAGCGCATGCTAGAGGATCACAAGAAATTGCTATACCCTACTTGTGATGCGGGACAGAAAAAGTTGGGTACCACACTGGAATTGCTGCAATGGAAGACAAAGAATGGTGTATCTGATAAGGGATTTGGGGAGTTACTGAAAATCCAAAAGAAGATGCTTCCAAAGGATAATGAATTGCATGTCACTACGTACGAAGCAAAACAGGTAGTCTGCCCTTTGGGATTAGAAATCCAGAAGATACATGCATGTCCTAATGACTGCATCCTCTACCGTGGCGAGGAGTATGAGAAGTTAGATGCATGCCCGGTATGTCATGTATCGCGGTATAAGATCAGGCGAGATGACCTTGGTGATGTTGAGGGTGAACGTCCCACAAAGAAAATCCCTGCCAAGATTATGTGGTATGCTCCTATAATACCACGCTTGAAACGTCTGTTCAGAAACAAAGACCATGCAAAGTTATTGTGATGGCACAAAGAAGACCATAAGGTAGACAATATGTTGAGACACCCTGCTGATGGGTCCCAGTGGAGAGCAATCGATAGAGAATTCTCGGAGTTTGCAAATGACGCAAGAAACTTAAGGTTTGCTTTAAGTACGGATGGTATGAATCCTTTCGGGGAGCAGAGCAGTAGTCATAGCACTTGGCCTATTACTCTATGTATCTACAACCTACCTCCTTGGTTATGCATAAAGCGTAAGTTTATTATGATGCCAGTGCTCATCCAAGGTCCAAGGCAACCTGGCAACGACATCGATGTGTACCTGAGGCCACTAGTTGAAGAACTTCTACTTTTGTGGAACAGACCAGGTGTACGTGTGTGGGATGAGCACAAACAGGAGCACTTTGACCTACGAGCATTGTTGTTCGTAACAATCAATGATTGTCCTGCTCTAAGTAATCTTTCAGGACAATCAAACAAGGGATATAATGCATGCATGCACTGTTTCGATGACATTAAAGGTATATTCTTGAAAAAATGTCGAAAGGTCGTGTACTTTGGCCATTATCGATTTCTTCCTACGAATCACCCCATAAGAAAGAAAGACAAGCATTTTAAAGGTAAGGCAGACCACCAGTCCAAGCCGGGCAACCAAACTAGTCAGGATGTACTCAATATGGTCAAGGATGTGAAAGTAGTATTTGGAAAGGCACATGGTAGCGAACCTGTTTCGAACAACGCTAATGGTCATGCACCCATGTGGAAGAAGAAGTCTATATTTTGGGAGCTACCCTATTGGCAAGTCCTAGAGGTCCGTAGCGCGATCGACGTGATGCACCTGATAAAGAATCTTTGTGTGAACCTGCTAGGCTTTATGGGTGTGTATAGGAAGCCTAAGGACACACTTGAAGCACGACAGGACCTACGATGTTTGAAAGAACGAGACAACCTACATCTAGAGAAGACAGATGATGGACGCCATTACTTAAGTCCTGCCAGCTACACTCTTAGCAAAGAAGAGAAGGAAAACATGTTTGAATGCCTAGCAAGCATCAAGGTACCATCTGGATTCTCCTCAAATATAAAGGATACAATAAATATGTCAGAGAAGAAATTCCTAAACTTAAAGTTCCATGACTGTCATGTGCTCATGACGCAATTGCTTCCAGTTGCATTAAGAGGAATTCTACCTCCAAATGTACGTCTAGCCACCGTGAAGCTATGTGTATTCCTCAATGCAATTTCTCATAAGGCAATCAATCCAATGGATCTAGCTAAACTATAGAATGATGTGGTTCAATATCTTATCAGCTTTGAGTTGGTGTTCCCTCCTTCCTTCTTTAATATCATGACATACCTCCTAGTTCACCTGGTCAAGGAGATTAGCATTCTCGGTCATGTGTTCCTGCACAACATGTTCCCCTTTGAGAGGTTCATGGGAGTCCTAAAGAAATATGTTCACAACCATGCTCGGCCAGAAGGAAGCATTGCCAAGGGCTATGGAACAGAGGAGGTCATTGAGTTTTGTGTTGACTTTATTCCCGACCTTGACCCGATTGGTGTTCCTGAATCGCGACACGAGGGGAGACTAAGTAGAAAAGGGACACTAGGGAAGAAAACATATATTGGTACGCAGGACAATTATTTTAATAAAGCACACTATATAGTTCTGCAAAACTCCTCCTTTGTGGATCCGTATATCGAGACACATAAAGAGTTGCTCTGATCCGAGTTTTTGGGGAAGTCTGAAGCTTGGATTACGTGTCAGCACATGGAAACTTTCAGCGACTGGTTGCGAAAAGAATGTCAGGGTGATGAGAGTATTGATGAGCAACTGTATTTGTTGGCTAGGCAGCCATCGTGGCATATCCTCACATACAAAGGGTACGAGATAAATGGGAATATATTTTACACAGTAGCCCAAGATAAAAGGAACACCAACAAAATAGTGGTGTCCACATAGATGCCACTGACCCTAATGGAAATAAGCAAACATATTATGGCCGCATAGAGGAGATATGGGAACTAAACTATGCACCTACTTTTAAGGTACCTTTGTTCAAGTGTCAATGGGTAAAGGCGACTGGAGGCAGGGTAGCAGTCGACAACCAGTATGGAATGACAACCGTGGACCTCAAAAATATTGGGTACAAAGACGAACCATTCGTCCTTGCCAAGGATGTGAATCAAGTGTTTTATGTCAAGGACATGTCTACAAAACCGAAGAGAAGGAAAAACAACAACGACCCAATCTATGAGCCAAAGCGCCACATAGTTCTTTCAGGGAAAAGAAACATCATCGGAATTGAAGACAAGTTAGACATATCAGAAGATTATGAAAAGGATGACCGAATTCCACCCTTCATAGTGAACAAAGACCCAAGCATCTAGCTAAATGATGAGGACAATCCATGGTTACGACGCGATCATAACCAAGGGATATATGTTAAGAAGAAGTTCACTACTGTGCCCGCTTGATATATTTAGTGATGTATTAGACCAATTATGTAATAATTGTGACTTCAGATTTTTTTGTCGTGTTTTCATATTTTCTACGGTTTAAATGAATTTTCTGCTAGACGGTGGATTTCCCGTGGAGAATGTGTGATAAAAAACCAAATGATCAACGTTAATAAGATGTGAAAACTAATTTCCTGTTGAAAAGCAATAGTTTTAATGATTTTAATTAAGTAGTATATTTTTGCATGGTGCAAATTGTAATTATTATTTACACTATGTCAAATATTCATACAGTAAAACAAAAGAGTTTAGGTTACAATTTTTTGTTGTGTATAATAATGCAAAACCAAGTCCAGGATTTTTTTATAATTTTTTGGTAATATTTTATTTATTAGGCAATTAATAACTCTATGCATTTTTATATAAAAGAAATATATAAAAAACAAAAAAGCTTATGGAAACCGGAGAAAGCCAACTGCAGATCACCTTTACTCCCGGGCCTAAAATGCCCTTTACTCCCGGGCTGTGGCTACACCCGAGACTAAAGGTGGGCTACATTTTCGCAGCCTGCCAAAATAACCTTTGCTCCCGGGCCGTGGAGACACCTGGGACTAAAGATCAGACCTTTAGTCCCGGTTCTAATCATCACCCTAGACTAAAGGTGTGCTGCATTTTCGCAGCCCGCCAAAATGACCTTTACTCCTGGGCTGTGGCTACACCCGGGATTAAAGATCAGACCTTTAGTCCCGGTTCTAATCATCATCCGGGACTAAAGGGTCTTTAGTCCCGGTTCGTAGAGGCAACCGAGACTAAAGGTCTCCCTTTATAAAACCTCTCTGTCTTCGCAAGCCTCATCTTCTCCACCAGATCGATCCAGCAGCGCTGCTGCCCCTAGCCACCCTAGCCTCGCCTCACACGCGCACGCTGTCATCGGCCGGCCAGCGCACGCCTCATGTCATCCTCGTCCCCGGCCCACCTCACCCCAAGCAGTCTTCTCCAAGATCCGCAGCAGGCCACAGCTATGGCACGTCTCTAGGTTTGGCCCCGGTCTCCCTCTTCCTCTGCACTTCCCTTGATGATGCCGTAGTTGGTGTTCCGATGACGATGGAGATCGCCGGGCTAGGTTGGCGTGATGTGCCATAGCTATGGTGTGATGTTGCGAGATGATCAGTGCTGTGCATGACAGTTGTGTGTGTTGCTATTATTCGGATAACGTATTATATTTATGTACTAATCTTTGTTCTATTTACGGTGCTAAATGCCCTGATCAGGTTTCGTCGTCAGGTTCAGTTAGATTAGACTAAAAACATGGTAGCATGCTCAAGTGTAGAAGGGCCTCATCTTCTCCACTAGATGATCATGTTTATTAGAATTATGATTTTATACATTTGTACATACTTGTTGCAAATGAGCTTTTGTATGAATGTAGAATCTGGGCAGGAGCTAACTTTGATCTAGTAGGAGTTATGGCTGATATTATGAGCTTTTGCTATTTCTACAAGTCATAAAAAAAGATGCTTCTATATGAATCTAGAATCTATGCATGATCTTTGAAGTTTGGATTGGAACCTGAGTGGTAGAAACTTTTTGCGACAAAATCTCTATGCTGATGAGAGCAGCATTGGCAATGGAAGCATTTTTGAAGATATAGTGAGATGCTTGCTTTTGCATTTGTTTTGTACATTTTGCTGTTATAAACAATAGTCTGCTGATTTCCATTAGTATCAGTTTGGCTCATCAATTTGGTGCATACTTCTGTAACATGTTTTTTTTAGTAAAGTCTAAGTCTCTAACATGTTTTTTTGGCTGTAGGAGCTCGACCTCGCATTTGACACCTTGGATGTGAGCCACTGCCGCCACCATATATAATCCATTTATGATGGATTACTTGCACTAACCTTTTGTAATTGGATGGATGCGTGTGCCGAGCTCTCGTGCTGGCAATCTTGTAATGTGATTTTGCGCTGAGCCATCGAGCTCAGTGGAAAATTGTAGAAAATCCGTACTAGTTGAACTTGCGGACCATATTCAGTTCGACGAGCATGTTCTCTGCCGAGCGGTAACGGACGTCAAGGAGGAGCTTTGATTCTACGAGGGAGAGCAACAACGGTCGTGGAAGACCGTGTTCTCTTCCTCGTAGAATTAGAGCTCTTCCATGGCCAAGTACGGTGCCGTCCAGTGGAGAAATGCTCGCCAAGATGATCACGTAAGCAAGGTCAACTAGTACGGATGGTTATTTATTCACACGTCCCGATATCGTCGCAGTAGTCTATCAATCACCGTACCCAAACGTAGTATATATATAAATATAAACGATAATCGATTGTTATGTGTGTACACTCCTATTCTTCTGTTAATTTGCGGAAATATCATGTGAATTACTTACCTGCCGCAGTAAAAGAAGAGAACACAATGACCATGGCCACGACCATGAAAAATGCCAACGACACAACACTAGCAACTTTCTCGGCAAGAAGAGTAGTGTTAAACGCTCTGAAAACCTTTAAACTTTGTCAGTTAAGATTTCCCCTTCAAACAAGCTAGGCACTTAAATAAGGCTTATGCTAGATTCTATCACTAGTACAGATACAGAAATGATTTTTACAAATGTTACTATCCTTGAGGTGGCACGTCTTGCAGGAGTTCATTTTATAGATATAGTTTTTATTTTTTATAGATATATCTGGTGGTGTAAAAGCTAGATGGCTGCCCCGAGAAACAACATGGATGAAGAAATGATGAATATTATCAACACCGACACTCAATTTGCCAATGGTGACCAGCAGGATGTAGATGACGGGAGTCAATACCTGGCTCTTGAAGATAACCAAGAAAATATTGTGCAAGAAAATACAGGTAAGGTATATATATTTATATATATATATATATTTGAATATTATATATATATATTTGAATATCTATCATCTATTATACGTAGCCCTCTAGATCGACGACAACAATGGCGAAAAGCAAAAAAATTCGAGGCCCGAAAAAGCCATTGGAGGAGCGCTACATAATATCGGAATTCAATATCAAGACAGGCGAACCACTTGGTCCACACGTAAGGAAATTCATGCAACACTATGGGTGCCTTGTAAGGGACAGACTTCCGATCAGTGCCCGTGAATGGAAGCAAAAGATCAACGAACCTCATGTTAGTTTTGTCTCTGATCTTGATAAGAATTTAATTTGGGATGATATTCTTCAACATTTCACGTTGTAAGCGGATGATTATGATGCTATCAACGATGATGAATTGAAGGAACTAGTTCGAAATTGGGCTATGAAGAAGATGGCCACACAATTTCAGACTTGGAAGAAATCCCTATACACGAAATATGTCAAGAAGAATGTAACGTCCAATTTCAATACTAGTGGCCCGCTCGCGAAGTTGAGGCCCCTGGAATGATTTTGTACAGTACAAGACATCGGAAGAGGGTGAGGAATGGGTGAGAAGGAACCAAGAGAATACCCGACAGAAGGTATACCACTATGGCATGGGATCTGGTGGCTACGCGACTGCCATTCCCAAGTGGAAAAAAATAGAAGTGGATATTTTTGTCAAGGGTATCACACCAGAATCACTCAATTGGCCAAACACGCGAAGAATTGGTTTTTTGCTCATGGGGGAAGACTGGACCTAGAGACCGGGAAGGTGGTTCATGGCTCAAAACTCGAAAGAGCAACACAAAGATTATCTTATGCTCTATAAGCTAAAACTATTGGTGCGTTCAGGCCCAATAGAGAGAAGGATAAACTGACGTATGCCCTCGAGACCGCTGAACACAGTGGCCGAACGCGAGCTTTAGGACAGAATATTTCTTGGGAGCATGGTTTTCCTAACGATAGAGATACCTACAGAAGCCGGCAGAGAAGGAAGGATGAGGATGCAATATGGATCAACAGGTTGGAGGAATTGGTTCGTGAGTCACGGGAGGCGTTGCTTTAAGCACATGAGCGTGAAAAAGACATGCAAGCTAGAATGCAGGATGAAATCATAAAGCAAGTGCAAATAGCAATAGTGCCTAGAGGCAGGCATCAGATTCAGGAATGAACATTAATATTAGCCCCCCTGATCAGTTGAAAAGCAGCTGCGCTTCCACGGAGTTGCCAAATCAAGATGACACAATGCTACGTTTCCCCGTGGATGACATCACTGCACCGTTTACATCATGTGAGCTACATATTCCAAAAGAGAATGCCACAATCATGGTGGCTCTCGGTGTTTTTTCTCCTCCAGATCCAACCAAGACACCAAAAATCCATGGGGCAATAATACCACCTGGATATGTTAGCGTCTCAGTTGATAGAGTTAACAAAGGTTTTAGTGACCTACCTCTTGACATTCCAGGAGGTGATGGGGAGAAGACTCTAGGAGAAGCAGAGAAAACATTCATACTATGGCACAAGCGCTACATCATTATTCTCGGGGTCTCTAGTCCACCGCTGCTTCCTCAACTGCCAGACAATAGGTGTGGACAAAAGTGAACGAAATAATTTTTTCACAAACTTTCTATTGACATGCATGATTAATAATAACAATTTCTTATACCTAATTATTCTTTTTTGAAATCACACAGCAGGGCCTCCGCCAACCTAAGTCCAATTATTCAATCTCCAGATCATCATAGTGCTCCGGGCAATCAGATGGCAATGCCGCCACCGCCGCCACCTCCAAGAAGGCCTCCAACGGCTCCAAGGAGGTCTCCAACGCCTCCAACGGCTGCCCCACCTCCCTTGATGACTAAGAGGAAGCCAGCTCCTAAGAGGTCCGCCCTGCAAACAAAGTCGTTGTCCCACCAGCCGGCAAAGAAGAAAGCCTCATCTAATCTAGTTATTCCTCCAAAACTGTCTTTCGAGAAAAGTGAAAAGAAATTAAAAGCTGCAGTAAAAAAAGATGTGGATAGTTTCTTCGAAAAAGTAAAAAAGCAATGAGAAGAGAGGGAGAACCCGGAGAAATCATACTTCTACCTACCTCCAGATCTTCTAAGAAAGAAAGTGGACCAGAAAAAGCGGGAATCTCAAAAGACCTAGCCAAAATCGGACTACGACCGCTCTCTCACCAAGTCATTTGAGGCGGCGCAGAAAAAGACTAGACTAGGGAAATGTGTTGCACAACTCAGACAACAATCGCAACAATCAGTCCCCCCTCTTGTCGTTCATAATCAATATGGTTCGAACTTAGACTTAGACATCGATTTTGAGGAGCTGGCTCGGTTTTACGAGGAAACTGGTTTGGACCTTGCCCAAGTGCTCGCTGAAGGACCATCTGCTCCGAAAGTGGATCATTGGAAAAAATTTGAACGTGGAAAGAGTCTATACAACCCTGAGGCCTTAGGTGAACTGGGTACGCAAATGTACCTGCTAAACAAGTGGTACATGGCGGCGTGTGAACGGGAAGAGGCCTTTGTTACTATCAGAGTTAAAAACCAACATTACTTCCGTGGTGATGACATTATATATGTCGAGTTTGAAGAATTACACCAACTATGCTACCTGGACTCTCTCGACAAAAGTCTCATTAGCTGCTATTGTTTGTAAGTGTGATTATTTTCTACTATTAAAGTGTGTATATATATAAAGCTACATATATATATATACATTATATATCCTCACACTATATTTTTATATATGCAGATACGAGATGACAGAGCTCAGAAAGAGAAAGGATAATGATGTTGGTTTTTAATTGATCCAAATGTCATATTCAAATACCCTAATCCCCCGTCTCAATGGAAACCTGAACTCGAGAAAAATCTCATGAGGTTCTTAGTGAATTAACAAAACAAGGATATACTATTTCCCTACAACTTCAAGTGAATGTTAAATAATTAATGTCGATCATATGGACATTTGTTTAATTATTTGCTTACTAGCTAAGCTATCTCCCATATATATACATATATGTTGACTCTAGTTAATGTCGATCATATTTATATATAAAAACATATGCAGCAATCACTAGATATTGATGGTCATCGATATGGCCAATAGTCAGTTGAGAATCTTAGACTCGTTAAGAAAAGAGCAAACAGAGTACCAAGACATGATAGATATTATCCAAGGGTAATATGGTCTCTCTAGCAACTATATATACCCAATCTCTTAACTACAACAATTATTAAAGACCAAATTAATATTTTATTTTATTGGGCGCAGTGTTTAGAAAAGTTTCATTGAGAATCACCACATGAAACATTGCAAAGCGCCACTGGATGTAATCGCACACAAAGTAAGTACTATCTACATTTTTATATATATATAATTCAATTAACACCATGCATGCTTTCAATTCACCGGATCTTTTTTCTCGTAAAAGTGGGTTCTGAGGCAAGAACAGGGAAACAACTACTGCGGATACTATGTTTACGAGTTTATCGGGGCATACACAAAAAGAACTCCTGAAGAGATCCTCAAAGTATGTTATATAAATATATTCATGTATTCATAATTTCTTTTGTTGCTCATATATATAAGTAATCAAGTGATCAACACACACACATATATATATATATTAATACTTTTTCTTTAACTTTTATTGAAGACTCTATGGTCGAAGGAAAAAGTCATACGACGTGATCAACTGAAAGCAATTCAAGAGACCATAGCAGAATTTCTTAATGACCAGGTCCTTAACCCCGCCGGCGAGTTCTATAATGACGTCAACGAAACATGTAAGCCAAACTAGATGGTGTGATTTTGTTATCCCAAGGATATGATAGAATATACAATGCAACCTTTATTTGTAATATATATATATATATACACACACATACATACATATTATATGTACATAAAATAACGTACAATATATGTATATGCATGTAATATATACGTTAGTTTTATACTTTAGTTTGTATAAAATGTTCGAACATTATAAACGTGTAGAATACGTATATTATTAGCAGCGTAGAATGCGTATTCGAAAACCAAAACGAATCATCAATTGAAAATAGAAACAAAAAAAGAAAAAAAGGAAACCTTTAGTCCCGATTGGTAATACCAACCGGGACTAAAGGGCCGCCCCACGTGGCCAGGCCAGGAGACCCTTTAGTCCCGGTTGGTCTTACCAACCGGGACTAAAGGTGCACCTTTAATTCCGGGCGCGAAACCAGGACTAAAGGAGAGGACCTTTAGTCCCGATTTGGTACTCCCGGTTCTAAAACCGGGACTGAAGGCGGTTGAGAACTGGGAGTACAGCCCATTTCTCCACTAGTGTTCTGAGTCATTTTCCTACACTCATTGGAGATGGCCTAAGAAGAGGTAACTAGGGCCAGGCAATTTGTTTAAACTCAAAGGTTGATTCATTTTATTACTTCGTTTCGTGCACTTCTACAAGCCAATGGTTTTTTTATAAAACCAAAAGTCTCCTAATTCGGCGTCACCTTCCTCGGTTCATTTTTACAGTTGCATTAAAGTTGCTCGCATCCTCCACTGGTGGTCCCCTTGCTCGCCACGTACAGCGTAGTCGCCTAGTCGCCACTAAGTCTTGAGGTTGGATGTGCCATGCTGCCGATGTGTCGCTATTCTGGCAGTGCTGTTCCCCACACGCTCAAAAAGCGTCATCGTTGAGTCGCCGCCAAGGCTTGAGGCTCAACCGAATGCACCACCTGGCCGTCGATGAACTCGTTAATGCACTTGTTCACACGCTGCCGCTAATGCGTCTCTGCCAAGCATAGAGCTGTCGGGATAGGGTTAGGGTTTGGAGGAAGAAAGGAGGAAGCTAGTGGTAGTGGCTCTCAGTAAATGGGGAATTGAAGTAAGGTCATGAGGGTGCAGGTCTGCGTGAGACAAAGTGAACTAGTCTCGGGCCGAGAAACTGAGTTGTGCTATGCGATGGCCACCTTACTACTTCTTGCCATCTGAGGGGACTCGTTCACTTCGCTGAAAAGTTAGGCTAAAAAGTACTATTCATTGATTTATTATGAGAAAAACATTATACCATGGCTGATAAGCCAGGTTGATAAGTTCGCTGATTTGTATAAATTATTCCGTTTATCGTCACAAAACACCTGACTTAAAAAACAAACATTTTGATATCGACAGCGTAGAGCTGAACAACTGACACTCAATTCAGTGGTTGATATTTGAGGAAAAATACCCACGGTAGGCCTTGTATAGATACATGTATATTCACTTTAATCCACATATGTTGGAGTGGATTAAAATAAAGTTTAGGTCAATTTCACTCCAATCCACTTTAACATATATGGATTGAGATGATGCGCATCAAACAAGACCGTAGATGGAACCTAGCTCATAGAGAACATGCGTTCATCACCATCGCCCTCATATTTTGCATCTGTCAAGATACAACCTCTATCAAGGTGGTCCATTAACCAAGAAAAATTGTTGCATCCAAGAACAAAATTGTTCTACCAATAAAAATTGACCCAATATTATATTGAACAAATTTTAAGCTACTATAAAAATAAGGGTTCTTCTCCTTGTTAAACGCTATTCACTCCATTCCAAATTATAAAATGCTTTTGACTTAGCTTTTGTTACGCACTTAGATATACTATATGTAGATATATAGCTAAATAATACATCTAGTAGAAAAGCTAAAATATCTTATAATTTAGAACGGAGGGAGTACTATAGAAATAATTTCGATAATGCTGCAGTTAAGATGTCTGGAATGGACGGATGCCTCACTCGCTCACTCCCGCACCTAGTCCCTCTAGCTTCCTCCTCCTTCCGTGCGCTCGCGCCCCGCGCCTACCCTAACGCGTGGCCATGGTTGCCTCCCTGGGCGGCGACGGCGCGCTTCCCCACCCCGGCGTCCTCCTTCCCCACCTGAGCGGTGCCCCTCCCCCACCCCGGCAAGATCCAAGTAAGCCGTTGACCCTCCCCTACCCCTGTTGGCGGCGCCCTCCCTAGATCCGACAGTGTCTCCTCCCCCCTCGGTCGACGGCGGGCATGGCGGGCGTGCGTGTGCGCACCATCCAGCAAGCCTGCGCCACCGAAGTTGCTCACCAGGTAGGTCATGGCCGCGCGACGATCGATGTTGTTTTTCAAGTATTTCTGGACGGTTCTTCAGACATGTTGCAAGCCCATGTTTCAAGTGTTTTAGTTGTTTCAGATGCATGTTTCAATTATTTCATGTGAATGTTGCAAAAGTAGATCGAGATGTTGCATATGTTACAATGGTTGCACACGTATGTTGCAAGCGTCTATCCCCAATGTTTCATCCGTTTTTTTTACATGTGTTTCAGACGTATGTCTCAAGTATTTCATCTGTCTTCTTTTGTTTGTTGCATTGAGATGTTGCATATGTTGCATATGTTGCAATGGTGTTTCAACTATATGTTTCAAATGTTTTATCTGTTTTAGACGTATATTGTAAAGTTTTCATCTTGTTTGTTGCACGGTGCGGCCGGTGGCTGTCGCTACTGCTCGGGCACAACCGGATCAACCAACGTGGGTTCCCCGTGCGGGGCGCAGGGTGGGCACGGGTCCCTACGATGAACGTGAGCGCGGGTGCTGGGGCGGGACGCGGGACGCGGGACACGGAGCATGGTGCGGAATGCGGACGCGGGAGCGGCGCAAGCGTCGGAGCCGCATTTGAACGGATATCCCGTCGGACGCAGGCGTTCTGAAATAATTTTGTCGAAGTACATAGCAAGAAATGTAATTTATTTTGAACGGAATGAATATTGTGGTGAGGATCGTTTCACCGTTGTCCTACGTAGCCTACCAAACATTTTTCTTTCATATTTCAACCTCCGGCGTCCACGAATGAGCAGAGTATAGGCGAGTGGGCATGTCCCATTCCAGCTCCCTCCACCACTTCCTCCGCCACGTTTCCATCCCTCCGGACCCGCACCTCCTCCCCACCGCGTTCAAGTCATGCCCGACGCTGCCGCTCGCTCGCGCTCTCCACGCCGCCGCCGAGGTCACCGGCCTCGTGCGGGACCCCTTCGTCGCCTCCTCGCTCCTTCATGCCTACCTCCGCCTCGGCACCACGGCCAACGCGCGCGGCGTGTTCGACGGAATGCCGCGCCCGCAGAGGACCGTCGTCGGTTGGAGCGCGCTGGTCGCGGCGCACGCGGCGCGCGGGGACGCCGAGGGCGCCTGGCGCCTACTCGAGGAGATGCGGTGGGACGGCGGCGTGGAGCCGAACGTCATCACCTGGAACGGGCTCGTGTCTGGGCTCAACCGCAGCGGGCGTGCCCGGGACGCGGTCGTGGCGCTCGTGAGGATGCACGGGGAAGGGCTCCTGCGTCCTGATGCCACGGGCGTCTCGTGCGCGCTCTCTGCCCTTGGCGACGTGGGTTTGGTTTCGGTGGGCGAACAGCTGCACGGATACTCAGTGAAGGCAGGTTGCAGGGTGGACGCCTGTGTGGTCACCGCCCTCATCGATATGTATGGAAAGTGCGGGCGGGCCGCGGAGATTGTCCGGGTGTTTGATGAGTCTAGCCACGTGGATGTTGCTTCTTGCAATGCCCTCATCGCGGGGCTATCTCGGAACACGCAAGTCTCTGAGGCACTAAGGTTGTTCAGGGAGTTTGTTGGCCGGGGACTTGAGCTGAATGTCGTGTCCTGGACCTCGATTGTTGCTTGTTGTGTGCAGAACGGTAAGGATTTGGAGGCTGTGGAACTTTTCAGGGAGATGCAGGCACAAGGGATTGAACCAAACTCTGTCACGATCCCTTGTGTGCTGCCAGCGTTTGCCAATGTTGCAGCTCTGACACATGGGAGGTCAGCGCACAGTTTTGCTCTCAGGAAGGGCGTTCTGCATGATGTTTATGTGAGCAGTGCGTTGGTGGACATGTATGCAAAGTGCGGCAGGGTTAAGGATGCGAGAATAATATTTGACGCAATGTCATCTCGGAATGTGGTGTCATGGAATGTGATGATCGGTGGCTATGCTATGCATGGAGAGGCTGTGAATGCAGTTCGGTTGTTTCACTCAATGCTGGTGTGCAAACAGAAGCCTGACATGGTCACCTTCACCTGCGTGCTTGCTGCTTGTACCCAAGCCGGCCTGACAGAGGAAGGGCGTCACTATTTCAAAGAAATGCATGCTGAATATGGTGTTTCTCCGAGGATGGAACATTATGCATGTATGGTTACTCTTCTAGGACGTGCTGGCAAGCTTGACGAGGCATATGATCTCATAAGTGATATGCCATTTGAACCAGATGGATGTATTTGGGGTTCGTTATTAGGCTCTTGCCGCGTTCATGGCAATGTGGATCTGGCTGAGGTTGCAGCAGAAAAGCTCTTTCGTCTAGAGCCAGAAAATGCTGGTAATTATGTCCTGCTTTCTAACATTTATGCTTATAAGAAAATGTGGGATGGGGTTAATAGAGTTAGAGAGATGATGAAGGATGTAGGCTTGAAGAAGGAAAAGGGCTGTAGCTGGATCGAGATTAAGAACAAGGTGCATATGTTGTTGGCTGGTGATGATTCACACCCTATGATGACTGCGATAATTGAGAAACTAAAGCAGCTTAATGTTGAGATGAGGAAGCTAGGCTTTGTGCCAAGCACAGATTTTGTCCTACATGATGTGGAGGAACAAGAGAAAGATGATATCCTTGCTGTTCACAGTGAGAAGCTAGCTGTCGCTTTGGGACTCATAAGCACTAGCCCAGGCACAACCCTTCGGGTGATAAAGAACCTCCGAATTTGTGGCAACTGCCATGAGGCAATGAAATTTATATCATCTTTTGAGGGGAGGGAGATATCTGTTAGAGATACCAACAGGTTCCATCACTTTAGGGGTGGAAAATGTTCCTGTGGGGATTATTGGTGACTCTGTTTGTGCTTTCCTGCAATACTATTTGCACAACAACTTGATGAGGATGGCAATGGAACATAGCATTCATTTCTGGATTTTTTTCCATAAGGTAATTGTTTAACTATGCAATCTGGCCTGACTTCATATGTCAAAAGGAAGAAGAAAATCCGATATCAGGACTTATACATTATGCATTGGAGAGGAAAAAAAAGAAGACTAATGCATTATGCAACAACAGCTGCTGTGTAGTGTCTTTAGGTGACCATTTCAAATTTATCTATCTGATATTTTCATCCCAATATATATTTGTTTCCTAGGCAGTTCTGTATTTTTGCATCTACACATGTATGATGGCCAGTTCTTTAGTTAGTAGTTCTTTAGCCAGTTCTGTATTTTTGCAACTACCTCATGATTTTGTGATTTGCTATGATAGCATGGTATAATTCCTTACATATGAAGTGATTAGTTATCATATGATATTTTACTAGGTCCAACTCTCCAAAAACATTTGATATGCAATTCAGCACATTTATTATCTTAATGTCATGAATGTGTTCTAATTTGAGATTCACCACAATTATTGCTGCTAGTGATCAAGTCATCCTAACAAAACCACTTGCCAAACCGGTCTACACAAAGTAGCGGGCAATCGTATCAAGTCATTTCCAAAAACATTTAGTCGATTTTGCTAAAGTTTTAAGGTGTGAATGCGAGGTTTTTAAGTCTACTGGTGTCCAACTTTTGACGTGGGGCCCACTTATATACCTAGTCGCACCGATCTACACAAAGTAGTGGGCAATCATACTGAATTATCTCCAACAAACTTTAGTCAAATTCACTAAAATTTTAAGGTATGAACACGAGGTATTAATTCTAGGTCCAACTTTCGACGTGAGGACCATGTATATATCTACTCACACCAGTCTAAAATCGTACTAACTCATTTCTAACAAACTTAAATCAATTTTAAATTTTAAGGTGTGGATGTGAGCTTTTAAATTCTAAGGTCCAGCTTTTGACATAGAATGAACATGTAGTTATAATGGTTTTGTTATTATTGGATCATACTAGATGGATTTGGACTTAAGAGCAATTGTATTGGATTGGACTTGACATTAATCATTTCGTATTAGGGTAGGTTTGGATTTGGATTCTTTTTCCTTGGATTTTAGTTGGATTTATCCATATGGATTTGGATGCTAATCCATTGTCACCTGTAGTTGGAGCCCAGCAGGAAAAAAAGGATTCTTCTACTTTCTCAGCTCATGGACTGAGGAAATTTGCTCTAGTATGTTTGAAGGGGATGGTATACTTGAGGCATTTGTTCTATAAGGCCTGAGGAAGGAGATTTTTCGCCGGTTCAAATTTTGAGATTCAGTGAAAGGTAAAATATTTGTCATTCAAAGAGGAAACAAATTATATAATGGTGAGGAGAAAAATTATATTTTAGGGGAGTTTTATATTTGATACTCAAGAATTATACCCCTTGGTTACTTATTTTGTGATATCGCAGGAGCAAACAGGAGGTCCATCACCCTGAATATCTCCAAAGAAAACTTTTTTTTTCTTGAACACGCAGGAGAGCTGCGTATCTTTGTATTAAGAAGAAAAAAGGGGCAAGAGCCCTTACAACACCCACCCACACTCCTAATCTCTTAGAAAAACACACGCGCCTTTTACTAAGACAAAAAACGACGTCACCACCACAAAAGGACCCTACTGGCTATCTACAGGCTCAAGTGAAGAGCTTCCCTGAGCCTTTGCAAGACTCCAGTAATGTTGTTCCTCACTTGCGAGCAGCAATGCTCCAGCCAAGTTAGGAGGAGTACCATAAAAAAACGCATCGATTGCGATGGTTCCAAATTGTCCATGCCCCAACGATGATAAGCGATTTGAGTTCTTTTTTGTGTGAACCATCCATTCTTGACTCTGCCTTGGCCCACCATTCATCAAAGGAGGGTTCATCTTGTTCTGGCGAAAGGGCCTGTAAACCCACTTTCTGCAGCAAAACAAACCAAAATTCTCGCGCAAACACACATGATACTAACAGATGATTGATAGTTTCTTCCTCTTGATTGCAGTGGGGGCAGCGGGTAGGATGTCGGAGACCTCGGCATGCAAGCCTGTCTGCTGTCCAGCATTTGTTATGTGCTGCCAACCACATAAAGAAGCGGCACTTTCCAGGAGCCCAAGTTTTCCAAATACGCTCCCATGGTCTGAATGTAGTGGAGCCAATGAAGAAGGCCTCTGTCATGTGGGGCCGGCATTACAGCCGGCACCCTAGGAAGCAGCAAGCAGCCAGCAAGGCCTTGACCGGCCAGGAGCACCCTAAAGGGCCTGTAGTGTGAAAGGGTCATGAGTGTGAACAAGTGATTTAGGTGTGAGTGAATCAGAGGGTGATCAGCCGCCAGGCTATCTCCTATATATATGTAAGCTAGACCTTTGATTGGGGTTAAGAAAGAAGATGTTATCTAAACCCCTCACCTCTCTCAAACTCTAAACCTCATCTCTTCCCCAGGCAGCCAGGCAACAACCCTGGCGCCACCCCTACCTAGTTCCTACGAGCTACGAAGTCAGGGAGCTCCTAGCCTTGGAGTGGAGGCCCTTGACAACCTGGTATCAAGTTTCCGGCGATCCTCCGGCCATCGTTCCTCGGCTTCCGCTGCTGCATCCCAATCCTCCACCCCCAATTCGCCCACCCACTCCACTGACTCTTCCTCGATCCCCATGGCCGAGCCCACCATTGGCGATCTGACCAAACTCATCGGGGACCTCTCCAAGAACATGGCGGCGATGCAACAGCAGATCGTCACGCTGCAGCAGTCCCAGCTGCCGCCATCAACCTCCATGGGACCCCGAGGGTCAGGTTTCGATGACCATCAGGGTGCCCGTCCCCCACGGTTCTAGAAGCTGGACTTTCCAAAGTTTGACGGCAAGTCCGATCCACTCGCCTTCCTCAACCGATGCGAGTCATACTTCCATCAACAGCGGATCGCGGCCGAAGAACAAGTTTGGATGGCTTCTTACAATCTGGAGGGAGGAGCCCAGATGTGGTACCTGCAAGTCCAAACCGATGAGGGCACGCCGTCCTGGCGGCGATTCTCCGAGCTGCTCAATCTCCGTTACGGGCCTCCGATCCGCTCCAACCCGATGGCCGAGCTGATGGAGTGCAAACGCACCTCGACGGTGGCGGAGTACCAGGATCGCTTCGAGTCTCTGCTTCCACACGTCGGGCTGCTCGACGAGCGCTAGCGGGTCCAGGCATTCACAGCTGGACTGGGCCCTCCGCTCAGCATCGACGTACAGGTGCAGAAACCGCAGACGCTGATCATGGCGATGAATCTCGCGCGCACCCTGGAGCAACGCGAACAATACTACGCCGTGCCAACGCGTGCGTCGTCCCCTGCTTCGGGGCAAGTCACCTACAAGGCCGCGGCGCGCGGGATCCTGCCAGGCGGTCCTCTGCCGCTGGCCCTTCCGGCACCGCCGTCCAGCATGCCCGGTGCGTCGGCCTCCTTCGCGGGCCGTCCCCTCCGACGACTATCGGAGTCGGAGATGGAGTCGCGGAAAAGACTTGGGCTCTGTTTTAACTACGACGAAAAATTTGAGCGCGGTCACAATCGGGTGTGCAAGCGCATCTTCTTCCTGGAGCTCTCAGAGGCCAATGACGCAGAGGACACAGCCGCCGCCGACGCCGCCGCGGACGACCCCCACATCTCCCTCCTCGCCATGGCGGGCGTGCGCACACCGGAGACGATGCAGGTCCGCGTTCAGATGGGCGGCACTACTCTGCTCGCCTTGCTGGACTCAGGGTCCACACACAATTGTGTCCGAGGAGGCCGCGGCGCGCACGTCCCTCCAACTCCAATCCCGGGGCAGCATGAAGGTCACTGTGGCTAATGGCGACCGGGTGCCCTGCCCCGGTGCCTACCGCGCCGTCCCCTTCTCCATCGACGGCGAGCGCTTCACCACCGATTTCTTCGCCCTACCCCTCGCCGGGTACGACGTCGTCCTGGGGACCGACTGGCTGGCCGCGCTGGGGCCTATACTCTGGGATTTTGGCACCCTGACCATGTCATTTTGCATGGTGACCACCGCGTCTGCTGGTCGGGGGTGGCCAGCTCTCCGGCTCCATCCTTGCGCGCCTGTAGCGCTGATGACTTGCTTCCGGCGCTCCTGGAGGAGTTTGCACCGGTGTTCGCGGAACCATCCGGAATGCCGCCACCGCGTTCTCAAGACCACAGCATCACCTTGCGCCCAGGCTCCACACCGGTGGCGGTCAGGCCCTACCGCTACCCCGCCGCCCACAAAGATGAGCTTGAACGCCAGTGCATTGCTATGCTGAATCAGGGCATCATCCAACGCAGCATGTCGGCCTTCTCCTCCCTTGTTCTGTTGGTCAAGAAGGCCGACGGGACATGGCGCTTTTGCGTGGACTACCGCGCATTGAACGCCATCACCATGAAGGATGCGTACCCCATCCCAGTCGTCGACGAGCTCCTCGACGAGCTGCACGGCGCCCGGTACTTCACCAAGCTCGACTTGCGCTCGGGGTACCACCAAGTGCGCATGAACCCGGGGGACGTGGCGAAGACGGCGTTTCGAACCCATGACGGACTCTATGAGTTCCTCATCATGCCGTTCGGCCTCTGCAACGCCCCGGCAACATTTCAAGCATTGATGAACGATGTGCTGCGATCCTTCCTCCGTCGCTTTGTCCTCGTCTTCTTCAACGACATCCTGATCTACAGCGACTCCCTCGCCGCACACCTGCGTCATCTCTGCGGCGTTCTCAAGGTATTCCAGCAGCACCAGCTGTTCATCAAGCGCTCCAAATGCGCGTTCGGCGTCAGCTCAATCTCCTACCTGGGGCACATCATCTCGGCCGACGGAGTGGCCATGGATCCAGAGAAGGTTCAGGCTGTGGCAAACTGGCCACAACCGCGCTCGGCCTGGGCTGTGCGTGGCTTCTTGGGGCTTGCGGGATACTACCGCAAGTTCGTCAAGAACTTCGGCGCCATCGCCGCCCCTCTGACAGCTCTGCTAAAAAAGGGCGGCTTCACCTGGACCGACGCCGCCGGCGCCGCCTTCACAGCTCTCAAGATAGCCATCACCTCCGCGCCGGTGCTGGCCATGCCTGACTTTGGGCAACCGTTTGTGGTTGAATGTGATGCGTCCACCTATGGGTTTGGAGCTGTTCTCCTCCAGGCAGGCCACCCAGTGGCGTTCTTCAGTAGACCAGCAGCACCACGTCATCAATCTCTCGCGGCTTATGAGCGGGAACTGATCGGTTTGGTTCTGGCTATTCGTCACTGGTGACCATATCTCTGGGGGCGCCAATTTCTGGTACGTACTGATCATTTCAGCTTGAAATTCTTGCTAGACCAGCGCTTGGCCACGATCCCGCAGCATCACTGGGTCGGCAAGCTGCTGGGGTTCGATTTCACGGTGGAGTACAAAGCCGGCAGCTCCAACATCGTGGCCGACGCTCTGTCTCGGAGAGACACGGAGGTGGGCGCGATCCTAAGCCATCTCCGGCCCGCGCTTCGACTTCGACGATCGACTACGGAAGCCCACGAGCTGGAACCCGCCTTGGTTGTCATCAAGGAAGCAATCACCGCCAACCAGCGCGGCGCTCCTTGGTCCCTCGTCGATGGCCTGGTCGTGTTCCAGGGGCGCCTCTACATCCCGCCGGGCGCCCCCCTGCTGTAGGAACTGATATGAACCCGCTAGGGTTTATGGATGATCTTTCGATGAGAGGCGTGAGACAACTCGATTTGGTGGATGGAGATGACGTTCACGGCCCGACTACAGCCTTCCAAGACTGCGCCTTAGCAACCGATACACCACCTCCAAAGGCCGTCACGATCTTGTGGAGCGCAACAACCAGCCACTAGGGCTCCCGTCCTGCAAGCAATCGAAGAACTAGCAAGAACAACGAAACAAGCACTGAATTTGCAAGATGAAATTGAAAGCCTCAAACTGAATCTTATTATGAGTGGGGTTCCGAAGACAAGGAGACGGGCGGCTGGATCAGCACGCGCGCCTACAAGCAAGTAGCAAAGGCTAAACTTGATCTAAACAAAATCCAAGTGTTCCTGGTGGCGGCTAAGGGGTATATGATGTGTGGAGGACGACCACAAGAGAGTTTGGGTCGTGCTCCAACCCTAGTACGCGTCCCTACTGGACTCTAAACGATACAAGCCCATTGGACTAACTTAAGGTGGCGCAGCACCCTGGACAGAATAGACCTCTTGGTGATTTTTGGACTGTTGACGCTGCTTCTGAGCAGGTATGAGTACGAGGTCAGATCCGTATGAAAGTAGACTTTATTAGCTTTCCAACAAGTCCAGAATCACCCCAATCCGACTCCGTATGTAACCGTGGCGACCGTCGCAAGTTAGAGGTGTGCTGCAGTCCGAATCCAGCCTACGCGAGTCCTTTTCCCTTTCGGTCTTCTCCTTGATTCCTAATCAAAACAAGAGTGCACGTGTCTCCAAGATCTAAACAGGATGGACAAGAGCTCAAGAAGGAACTCACTTGATGATTAACTTTTCGAGCACGAGCACGAGTAATAGGACCAGCAGGTGTCGGCGTGGACGGCGTGGATGTATGATCGGTGTTGATGTCCTCATCATCCTCCCTTTCTTGAATTTGAGTCGTCCTCGACTCAAGCTCATCCTCCTCACCCAAATAAGGCTTCAAATCTGCAATGTTAAATGTGGGACTAACCCTAAAATCTGCAGGAAGATCAAGCTTATATGCATTCTCATTTATTCGTTGCATCACTTTAAAAGGACCATCCGCTCTAGGCACCAATTTAGATTTTCTTAATTCAGGAAACCTATCCTTTCGCAAATGCAACCAAACCAAATCTCCAGGTTCAAGAATCAATTCCCTTCTACCTTTATCTCCAGCAAATTTGTACTTAGCATTCATGCGCTCTATGTTTTCTTTAGTGGTTTCATGTAGTTTTAGCATCAATTCAGCACGTTTCTTAGCATCAAAATTCAACTTTTCAGAACTTGGCAATGGCATTAAATCAATAGGAGCACGTGGTAACAAGCCATAAACAATCTCAAAGGGACACATCTTCGTAGTAGAATGCAGCGAACGATTATAAGAAAACTCAATATGAGGCAAACAATCTTCCCACATCTTAATATTCTTCTTTAAAATAGTCCTTAACATAGTAGACAAAGTTCTATTCACAACTTCAGTTTGACCATCAGTTTGGGGGTGACAAGTGGTGGAAAATAAAAGCTTAGTCCCCAATTTGGCCCATAAAGTTCTCCAAAAATGGCTAAGAAATTTAGCATCACGATCAGAAACAATTGTATTTGGCACACCATGCAAGCGAACAACTTCTCGAAAGAACAAATCAGCAATATTTGTAGCATCATCAGTTTTATGACATGGTATGAAATGTGCCATTTTAGAGAATCGATCCACAACCACAAAAACACTATCTCCCCCTTTCCTAGTCCGTGGCAATCCCAACACAAAATCCATAGAAATATCCTTCCAAGGAGCACTAGGAACAGGAAGAGGCATATACAAACCGTGTGGATTCAACCGGGACTTAGCCTTTTGACATGTTGTGCAGCGAGCAACAAATCTCTCCACATCTCGTCGCATCTTTGGCCAAAAGAAATGACCAGCAAGAATGTCCTCCGTCTTCTTCACTCCAAAATGCCCCATCAAGCCACCTCCATGCGCTTCCTGCAGCAACAACAAGCGAACGGAGCTAGCTGGAATGCATAGCTTGTTAGCTCTAAACACAAACCCATCATTGATGATGAATTTGTTCCATGTTTTCCCATCTTTACAATGCAGCAGCACTTTTTTAAAATCAGCATCATGAGCATATCGGTCTTTAATTGTTTCTAACCCAAAGATCTTGTAATCAAGTTGATTCAGCAAAGTATATCTCCTAGACAATGCATCTGCAATGATATTATCCTTCCCTTTCTTGTGTTTGATAACATAAGGAAAAGATTCAATATATTCAACCCATTTTGCATGTCTACGATTCAGTTTTCCTTGACTACGAATATGCTTCAAAGATTCATGATCAGAATGTATAATAAATTCTTTGGGCCACAAATAATGCTGCCATATTTCTAATGTCCACACTAGAGCATATAATTCCTTATCATATGTAGAATAATTAAGAATAGGCCCGCTCAATTTCTCACTAAAGTATGCAACATGTTTGCCTTCTTGTAACAAAACACCACCCAATACAATTCCACTCGCATCACATTCAAGCTCGAAAGTCTTATTAAAATCAGGGACTTGGAGTAGAGGTGCATGTGTTAACTTATCTTTCAGCACATGGAAGGCGTGCTCTTGTGCTTTGCCCCAAGAAAAGGGCACTCCCTTCTTTGTAAGCTCATTCAATGGTGCAGCAATGGTGCTGAAGTCCTTCACAAAACGGCGATAGAAACCAGCAAGTCCTAGGAAACTCCGCACTTGCGTAACCGTCGTGGGTACAGGCCATCCTTGTATAGCTTCCACCTTGGCTTTATTAACCTCAATTCCCTATGGAGTGACAACATAGCCAAGAAACGATACTCGATCGGTGCAGAAAGTGCACTTCTCAAGGTTACCAAACAAACGTGCATCACGTAGAGCATTGAAAACAGCACGTAAGTGATCAAGGTGTTCATCTATGGATTTGCTATAAATCAGTATATCATCAAAGTAGACAACAAATTTTCCAATGAAAGCACGCAAAACCTCGTTCATTAATCTCATGAAAGTACTAGGTGCATTAGTTAACCCAAAAGGCATGACTAACCACTCATATAGACCGAACTTAGTTTTGAAAGCAGTTTTCCATTCATCTCCCAATTTCATACGAATCTGGTGGTACCCACTACGCAAATCAACCTTTGAAAACACAACAGCACCACTCAATTCATCAAGCATATCATCTAATCGTGGAATAGGGTGTCGATATCAAATAGTGATATTATTAATAGCCCTACAATCAACACACATGCGCCATGTTTCATCTTTCTTAGGCACTAAAATCACAGGAACAGCACAAGGACTAAGAGACTCACGCACATAACCTTTGTCTAGTAGTTCTTGCACTTGTCGCTGAATTTCCTTTGTTTCTTCCGGATTGGTTCTGTATGGCGCACGGTTTGGCAAAGATGCTCCAGGGATAAGATCAATTTGGTGCTCAATCCCGCGTATTGGTGGTAGCCCCGCTGGTATCTCAATGGGGAACACATCAGAATACTCCTGCAAAATGTTAGCAACAGCAGGGGGCAAAGAACGTTGCATATCCTCAAATGAAATCAGAGCATCCTTGCATACCAAAGCATAAGCAACAGAGGTGGATGCATTGAACTCATTAATATCAGATTTTGTAGCAAGCATACAACGTCCTTTCAATTTTATCTCATCTTTGTCATCAACAACAGATTTGTCATTTTTATTGCTCTCGCTCTTTGCTTTTGCAGCCTTAGTAACATCAGATTGCATAATAGCTTCAGGAGACATAGGATGCAACACAATTTTTCGATCATGGTATAGAAACGAATATTGATTTGATCTACCATGATGCATCGAATCTCTATCAAATTACCATGGTCTACCTAGCAGAATATTGCAAGTTTGCATAGGCATAACATCACATTCAACAATATCTTTGTATGATCCGATGGCAAAATCGATTCGCACAAGTCTCGTTACCTTTGCCTTACCACTGTTGTTCAGCCATTGGATGTAGTAGGGATGGGGGTGTGGTTTGGTGGTGAGGGCGAGCTTCTGTACCATGTCGCTACTTGCCAAGTTGTTGCAGCTACCTCCATCAATGATCATGCGGCACGAACGCTCCTTGATGACACACTTTGTTTGGAATAAAGTGTGTCGCTGATTTTGCTCCGCCTTCTCCATTTGTGCACTAAGCACTCGCTGTACAATCAAGCTCTCATAGTGCTCCGCATCACCTGCATTAATGTGTTCTTCTATGTGTTCCTCACTACCTGCATAGTCAGCCGTAAGCAATGCAAGTGTATCTTCATCAAAATCACTAGCAGATGAACACTCACCATCATCTTTGACAATCATAACACGCTTGTTTGGGCAGTCACGCATCATATGGCCATATCCCTTGCACCGATGACATTGTATGTTGCTTGTTCTACCTGTCGATGCCACGGATGAAGTACTCGTAGCCGGCTTTTGCGCTGTCTTCGCTACTGAATTGGTGGGGGCAACTCGAGTCTTGTCACTAGATGATGGCGTAGGAGTACGTGTAGACGGAGTTGTAGACGTGCGCTGCTGCCATGAACTAGCTTTCCCTGCAGAAACATTAGTCCTTGCGCTAGCACGTCGTCCCTGCACTTCCCGTTCAGCTTTACAAGCAAGATGAAACAGTTTGGTTACGTTATTGTATTCTTTGTAAGCGAGGATATCCTGGATTTCCCGATTTAACCCACCTAAAAATCTAGCCATAGCAGGTTCCTCATCCTCCTCTAATTTACAACGCAATATGCCCGTTTGTAATTCCTGATAGTATTCTTCTACACTTTTAGAACCTTGTCTCAATTGTTGCAACTTATTTATCATATCACGGGCATAGTAAGATGGAACAAATCTAGCTCTCATGGCTCGTTTCAGCGCATCCCAAGTTTTAGGTATGTTATTAGGATTTTTCTTGCCATATTCGATCCACCAAACAGAAGCAAAATCTGTGAACTCACTAGTAGCAGCCCTAACACGTGTGTTCTCAGAAAATTCATGGCATGCAAACTTTTGATCAACAGCAATCTCCCAAGTAATGTATGCATCAGGGTCATATTTACCATCAAAAGGAGGTATTTTAAATTTAATCTTACTGAAAGCATCATCATTATTGTGTACCTCGCGTCGGCGGCGGCCACCCATACCTCTACGGTTGTGACGTAGGCGACGTCGATCACGAGTGTCTCGATCATCATGTTCAGTATCACCTGTGTATTCTTCATCATAACTACCATCCTCTCGATCTTCCTCCTTTTCTTCTTTATGCTGGTCTTTATCATTGTTGTGGAGGTCATCAAAACGCCTCAGCAGAGCAGCAAGGCTTTTGTCCACACTAGCAATGGACTTCTCCAAACCTGCAAGCTTGTTGTTTGCGGCAATCTGCGTAGCCTCCAACTGCCCAAGTTTGTCATTTGTCACCTGCAAGTCATTATCAAGTCCCTCCGTGTGCAGCTTCACTTTCCTTTCAAAATGTTGTATGATGCCCTTTGTGCGAGGCGAATGTGGAATTTGGTTATCTCCGTCGGACCCTGGCATGGTTCAAAGACAAAGACAACAAGAAGACAAGTGAAGAAATAAAAGCCCTACAACTACTAGGATGTAGCTACAGCAAGTCGCTCACTCTCCACCTGTTACACAAGTTCTTACCAGTTCTTACCTTGCTCGACAGGAGGGGTCGTCTACCAACAAGTCTGCAGCAATGGATGAAGTGTATCGGTGCCGCAGCACGAGACCTGTCAAGCTGTAGAATATGTGGAGCTATAGGTAGGCTGAAACAAGGAACGAACTAGCACCACGTTAGTTACAAAAAGTAAGCTGAATAATCGTTCAACCGGCGGTACTGTGCTGGTCCTAGTCTAGACTGTGCTAGAGACGTGAGCCTGGACACAAAGGAGAGCACAACACACCACCCAAAGTGAACAAAAAATCTCTAAGACCAGCCCCTTTCTCTTCTTTTCTTTTGCTTTTTTTTTCTTTTTTTTTTCTTTCTTTTTTTTTTGAATATATATATATATTTTTGTTTCAGGGGGCACTCAAAACTGATTATATGAACAAGAACACTCCCAAAGAGTAACTCAGCACACACATTTTTTCCGAAAGGGCAGGGGTATTCCGGTAAAAAAAAGATATGAATACTAATCTCTCTCTCTCTCTCTCTCTCTAGAGTAAGCCACTCGTTTAGATATGAATACTTGCAGCGTGGTTAGTTTGATATTTGTAGCACAGGGTGAACTGATTCTTCATCCGATTGGAACTTCCAATTCTACTCGGACTTGGCCAATAGCGAGGAATAACCGATTCCTTGATCCGACTCAAACTTGAAAACCTACTTGGATTCGGCCAACAGAGAGGAACAGCCGATTCCTTGTCCGATTCAAACTTCAAACCCTACTTGGATTCGGCCAACAGAGAGACTATATGATAGCGCGTGTTGTGATAGGAAAGTGACAAGAACTCGAAACTCTAAGGGAATAAACTAAGACCAGCAATCCGACACACCCGATGCAACCGAATATTCAACAAGCCTTAACTAGGTAGCACTAGCCACGGCTCAAAGGTCTATAGGATTGCAGGAAACTAATCTACTATTTTTTTGGCTTTTCTGGACTATAGAAAAAATAAAACAGTGAAGGATTGGAAGTCTCTCACCGATAAACCTTACTCTGATACCAATTGATATAAACCCGCTAGGGTTTATGGATGATCTTTCGATGAGAGGCGTGAGACAACTCGATTTGGTGGATGGAGATGACGTTCACGGCCCCACTACAGCCTTCCAAGACTGCGCCTTAGCAACCGATACACCACCTCCAAAGGCCGTCACGATCTTGTGGAGCGCAACAACCAGCCACTAGGGCTCCCGTCCTGCAAGCAATCGAAGAACTAGCAAGAACAACGAAACAAGCACTGAATTTGCAAGATGAAATTAAAAGCCTCAAACTGAATCTTATTATGAGTGGGGTTCCGAAGACAAGGAGACGGGCGGCTGGATCAGCACGCGCGCCTACAAGCAAGTAGCAAAGGCTAAACTTGATCTAAACAAAACCCAAGTGTTCCTGGTGGTGGCTAAGGGGTATATGACGTGTGGAGGACGACCACAAGAGAGTTTGGGTCGTGCTCCAACCCTAGGACGCGTCCCTACTGGACTCTAAACGATACAAGCCCATTGGGCTAACTTAAGGTGGCGCAGCACCCTGGACAGAATAGACCTCTTGGTGATTTTTGGACTGTTGACGCTGCTTCTGAGCAGGTATGAGTACGAGGTCAGATCCGTATGAAAGTAGACTTTATTAGCTTTCCAACAAGTCCAGAATCACCCCAATCCGACTCCGTATGTAACCGTGGCGACCGTCGCAAGTTGGAGGTGTGCTGCAGTCCGAATCCAGCCTACGCGAGTCCTTTTCCCTTTCGGTCTTCTCCTTGATTCCTAATCAAAACAAGAGTGCACGTATCTCCAAGATCTAAATAGGATGGACAAGAGCTCAAGAAGGAACTCACTTGATGATTAACTTTTCGAGCACGAGCACGAGTAATAGGACCAGCAGGTGTCGGCGTGAACGGCGTGGATGTATGATCGGTGTTGATGTCCTCATCAGGAACTCCTCGCCGCCATCCACGAGGATGGCCACGAAGGCATCCAGCGCACGCTGCACCGCATCCGTCGAGATTTCCACTCACCGAATCTTAGGCGGGTGGTCCAGGACTTCATCAAGGCGTGCGCCACCTGTCAACGCTACAAGTCCGAGCATATGCATCCTGCAGGACTGCTCCTTGCTCTGCCCGTACCGACGACGATCTGGGCCGACATTGGGATGGACTTCGTTGAAGCTCTGCCTCGCGTGGGCGGCAAATCTGTGATCCTCACCGTCGTCGATCGCCTTAGCAAGTATGCCCACTTCATTCCCTTGGCGCACCCGTACTCCGCCGAGTGAGTGGCCCAGAGCTTCTTCTCCGACATCGTGCGGCTGCACGACATTCCCCAGTCGATCGTCTCCGACCGCGACCTGGTGTTCACATCGCTGTTCTGGAAGGAGCTCATGCGGCTTACGGGTGCCAAGCTCCACATGTCGACTGCTTTCCACCCCCAGTCTGATGGGCAGACCGAGGCTGCCAACAAGGTCATCATCATGTACCTTCGATGCTTCACTGGTGACCGGCCCCGTTAATGGGTGCGCTGGCTGCCCTGGGCGGAGTTCATCTACAACACCGCTTTCCAGTCCGCTCTCAAGACGACACCCTTCAAGCTCGTGTATGGCCGTGACCCTCCAACCATCCGGTCATACGAGCCGGGTGAAACACGGGTGGCGGCGGTGGCCAAGACCATGGCGGAACGCGACGAGTTCCTGGACGACGCCCATGCCCGCCTGGAACTGGCCCAGGCTGTCTACAAGCGCTACTACGACAAAGGGCATCGCGACGTCAACTTCAACGCCGGGGACTGGGTATGGCTCCGCCTATGCCACCGTGCCCCGGCCTCGCTCCAGGGGGCTGCCCGCGGCAAGCTGCGGCCCAGGTTCTATGGACCATACCGCATCGCCGCTGTAATCAACGGCGTCGCCTATCGCCTCGAGCTCCCTCCTCGCGCTCGCCTGCACGATGTGTTCCATGTGGGCCTACTCAAGAAGTTCATTGGCACTCCCCCGTCGTCGCCTCCGGCTCTGCCCCTCGTGCATCACGGCACGTCCCAGCCGGTCCCTGAACGCGCTTCCTGCACCCGGCTGGCCCGCGGCGTCCGTCAAGTCCTCATCCATTGGCAAGGCGAACCAGCAGCATCAGCAACCTGGGAAGACCTCGATTCCTTCCAGGATCGCTACCCAAGCTTCCAGCTCAAGGACGAGCTGCTCCTCGAGGGCGGGAGAGATGTCATGTGGGGCCGGCATTACAGCTGGCAGCCTAGGAAGCAGCAAGCAGCCAGCAAGGCCTTGACCGGCCAGGAGCACCCTAAAGGGCCTGTAGTGTGAAAGGGTCATAGTGTGAACAAGTGATTTAGGTGTGAAAGTGAATCAGAGGGTGATCAGCTGGCCAGGCTATCTCCTATATATATATGTAAGCTAGACCTTTGATTGGGATTAAGAAAGAAGAAGTTATCTAAACCCCTCACCTCTCCCAAACTCTAAACCTCATCTCTTCCCCAGGCAGCCAGGCAACAACCCTGGCGCCACCCCTACCTGGTTCCTACGAGCTACGAAGTCAGGGAGCTCCTAGCCTTGGAGTGGAGGCCCTTGACAGCCTCATATATATGCAGATTTTGCCGAATATTATCCTGATGCCGAGAGCCGCCATACATGAGCATCCTCCACTCCAAGCTGCAGAGTCACCTCCGAGAGAATATCCCATAGCGCTAAGAATTCAGTGATGATTCCCACAGTTAGAGCTCCTTGGATATCCACAATCCAGCCATGGTTAGTAAGGGCTTCCAGCACAGTCCTCTTATTAGCTCTTCTCTTGTTAACAATGGCAAAAATTTGTGGAGCAAGATCAGCTACTCATTGTCCATTGATCCATCTGTCCTTCCAGAATAATGTGCGAGCACCATGACCCACTTCTGAAATGATTTTGCCACGGAGAGAGAGCTCTTATTGAAAGATGAACTTGGATAGGAAAGGCCAACCATGGTTTATTGGGCTCAGTTTTCTGTAGCCACAGCCATCTCATTCTAAGTGCCCATCCCAGCCTTTGCAAGTCATAGATTCTAAGCCCTCCAAGCTCTGGAGGTCGGCAGACCTCAGGCCATGCCACAAGACAATGCCCACCTTTCACATCTTTGCGTCCGCTCCAGAGAAATCCCCTTCTTATTTTATCTATTGCCTTGAGAGCCCATGTTGGAAGGTCCAAGGCCATTGCCAAATAGACTAAAGTTGAGGTGAGTACAAATTGGACTAGTATTCCTCTCCCAGCTCGAGAGAGCAGGTCTGCTTTCTAGCCAGGCAACAAATCTGCAATTCTGTCAATTATTGGCTGGACTTGTGCTCTAGTTAGTTTATGCATAGATAAAGGTATACCAAGATACTTGCATGGAAAATCCAGAATTTCACATGGCAATCTTTCTTGCAGCACCATAATATCAGTCTCTGAGCATTGGATGGGATCAGCATTGCTTTTCTGTAAATTGGTTTTGAGACCAGATGCTTCCCCGAAAAGTTGGAGAATGTCCAGGATTAAATCAATGTTACTGGAAGTGTGTCGAAGGAATAAAACACGATGAGACAAAGCCCGAGTTGCAAGGGGTTGCAAAAGTCCCTCAGTCGAGGCCTTTGCCACCATATGAGCAAGTACAACCATCACCAATATAAATAGCATAGGTGATAACGGATCACCTTGTCGCAGTCCTCGCCTGTGAAAAATTACCTCACCAGGGACACCATTTAGTAGCACCTGTGTTGATGAAGATGGTAGAAGTCCACTGATGATGTCACACCAAATAACACCAAAACCCATCTTCCTCAGGACTTCTAGGAGGAATGGCCAGGACACCGAATCAAAAGCTTTCAAGATATCCAGTTTAAGGAGAATCCGGGGCTGTTTCTGCTGGTGGAGAAACCTCGCCGTCTGTTGGACAAGCATGAAGTTGTCCTGGATGAATCTCTTTTTTATGAAGGCACTTTGACTACTTGAGACCATCTGGTCAAGATGAGAAGCCAGCCTATTTGCAAGTTTTTTTTGATCAATTTAGCAAAACTATGCAACAGGCTTATAGGATGAAAATCCTTGACATTCCTTGCCTCATCCCTTTTGGGCAGCAAGGTAATATAAGCTATATTAAGAGTTTCCAGGTTTCTGAATTTTCTGCTGCCAATGGCAGAAACTGCATTCATAATGTCTTGCTTTATAATTGACCAGCAAGTCTGATAGAACTGACCTGTAAATCCATCAGGTCCTGGTGCTTTATTGCTCGGCAGTTGGCGGATAGTTCTCCACACCTCATCCTCAGAAAAAGGAGCATCAAGTTGTCCAAGCTCATGGCCTGTGATGTGTAGCTCGTCAAGATTAATTGTCCAGTCTCTGTCCACACTTGTCCCAATCAGACCATTGTAGGAGTCATAAATTGCTGCTGCCTTGCCATCATGATCTGTAATCACTTGGTCCTCTTGAATCAACTGAGCAATGAAATTCTTGTTCTTACGATGGTAGGCATGGAGGTGAAATAGGGCAGTGTTGGCATCACCATCACTAAGCCAATTAATCCGAGTGACATCTTGCAATTGTTTGTTGTAGTAAGGATAAAGCCAAGGAATGTTTTTTTAATTGATTACACAGCCACCTCTCGCTAGGTGACAGATCTCTGTTATCCTGGGCAATCTCCAGCATATGTAAGATCTCTCTTGCTAACCCCAGCTGACTGTTGATGTGCCCAATCTTGCTTTGACTCCAACTCTGCAGCCCCTTGGCTGTCGCTTTGAATTCCTTGACAGGGTCTCAAAGGGGCAGGAAACAGCAGGAACAGAATTCCAAGCCGTCTCAACTACGCTCTGAAAATCATCCTGTTTGGGCCAAAAAGGTTCAAAGTGGAATCTAGGTTTCCCAGCTTTGCGATCTGTTAACCCAAGGATCAGAGGACAATGATCAGAATCTTCCAATGCAGCACTTTGCAGGAGATAGTCCGAGAAGAGCTGTTCCCAATCAACAGAACATAGGACTCTATCCAGCTTAACCATTGTTGGTGAGTCTTGCAGATTAGACCATGTGAATTTGTGTCCATGAAGAGGTATTTCTTTTAAGGACAAATCATTGATCAGCCTTCTAAATCTTCCCATCATGGCACGGTTTAGGTTACTATTGTTCTTATCCTCATCTTTGTAGATGCGATTAAAATCTCCAAGCATCACCCAAGGTCCTTGGCAGGCAGCACAAATATCCCTCAATTCCTGCAGAAACATGATTTTACTATCATTGCCTTGCGGTCCATAAACACAGGTGAGCCAATTTTTAACTTCAGGAATCAAGACTATTTGACATAACAAGAACACTAACATGACACTTTTTATTCTATTGCTTCTTTTAAGTAATAGAACATTGGAATTAGAAATGATTTTACTATTTATGCCATTGGTTTTGACAGTGATCACGATTTAGGTGCTGAGAAGGGCACACTATTGCTAGAAGATACAGAACCATTTATCAATATCTAGATTGTGGTGTTGATAAGTGTGTCTGAATACTTTTAGCTATTGTTGTTTGTTGTTTTGTTTCTATAGAAATGAAGTGTATGTTTACGTGTCTCTGAAAATGGACTGAATAATATTATGTCTGGAATGAGTTGGTTGTCAATAATAATGCATTTTTTAAATGGCCTTTTGACAAACTGAATGGACCAAGTGCATTAGCTAAGAATAAGATTATTGATGCATCTGGATACGATTGTGGTGATCTCTTAGTGGTGGATTTTGATTGCTGCCATGCTGCTTTCTAGTCCATTTTATTCAGCCACTCTTCTGATTTTGATATGTGTGCAGGTCTTCATGACGATGGTAGCTCGGAACACTTGAACTTACCAACAGATGCAACATTACTTTTCTAATAGGATTGAATTAGCAGACTTTCTCTGTGGTCTATCTACAACAACAACAACAACAACAACAACAACAAAGCCTTTAAGTCCCAAACAAGTTGGGGTAGGCTAGAGTTGAAACTCAGCAGAAGCAATCAAGGTTCAGGCACGTGAATAGCTGTCTTCCAAGCACTCCTATCTAAGGCTAAGTCTCTGTGGTCTATCTGCAGAATAGAAATTGATGTTCTGTCTTCTCCGCCAATAATGGTGTAGATATCGTATACATTCTTACTACTGCAATAGTAGCTGGATACCTCCCGAGTCTTGAATTGGTTCCAGCAATGTGCCCTGCTTGTGAAGGTTTTTGAGAAACCTGGATTGGAATGGACTAACCTGAGTTATGTGGTTCATCTTAACAAAGTTTTAACTACATATGAATATTGTGATATGTTTGCTTTCAAGTTTAATTGTTGTTACATGCTGCTTTCTACTTGTCTGATTCATCTTTTTCATTGTCTGCATTTTATATGTGTGTGTTGTTTATCTGTTACTGTGTATGTGTGCTTTTTGTATCCTGGATGTACGATTTGGTACTGTTGTTTAAGCTGCTGCCAAATCTGAGAAGACCCGGTTGGCGTGATCCTCTCTGGCAGGGCAAAAACAATGCTGCTGCAGTGCAGCTGGATTTTCTGGCTACAGAAAAAGAAACATCAGCAACAATATGGATTGCAACAGATTCTTAGAAATTTGAATTGTGTGATCGTAATTTGTCTTTGTTTAGTTGGCCAACGACAGCGCAAGGGCATCAATCCTACGCTTTGTTCTGCAAAATTACTTCAGCAGCCTGCAGTGAATGAATAATGTTTTTCTTTCACAACATTTTAACATAAGAGTTAAATTTCAGCTAAGGTGCAGCACAGCAAGCGTGGCACACTTGCATTGACTGACACTATTACACTAATGTGTCTGTGGCTGCGACCTGAGAGAGAGAGAGAGAGAGAGAGAGAGAGAGAGCAAGGAGAACATGCTTTTGTCATGCTCATGGCCAGTGGTAGAGAACTGTTATTACAATTTTACAAGTTTGAAGATATGCTATTACAATTTGTTTATTTGGAGAACTGCCATTATAATTCCATGTCTCACCTGTCCATGCCATTTTCTACACTTCTCCTGTATATGGATCATTGTCAGATACATAGACGTGTACGATGTTAAGTCCCTGTGTCCTTTCCGTTAGAACAGGCTCGCCAGCGGCGGACTGCACGCGAGCGGAGCGGCGGACTACGCCGTCGTCCCCGGCGGCGTCCTCGTTCCCGTCTCCTCGATCGCGCCATGGCCGGAGCCCACCCTTGCCGTGGATGGCCGCCCTCTTCGAGACCGAGCTTGCCCGTGCCATGGCTGGAGCCGAGCTTGCCCGGCGGCGTCCCCGTCCCCGCGCCATTATCAGAAAGACTGTCAGAATCCTCCATATTGCTACTGTTGTAAGAAGACTGGCCACAAAAGCAGTGTGTCCTGAGAAAAGAGGTCTTAGAGTGTGTGGTTTCGGGCTACCTGGACAGGGTTTCTATAGTATCAGACTTCCAAACAACAAAACTGGCCCCAAGAAGGGAGCAAGAAGAGTAATGACTATTCTGAATGGTTCTGCCAATATAGAGATACCAACTACATCTAAATTCGATAGACACAGAGACAAGGCAGATGAAGAAGAGGATGAGGAGGCCGAAGCTCCAGATAAATACAACTCCAAGCAACCTCAACACAACCAACAGAGTGCTGTGATCAAAGAGGCTAATAGGGGTTCAGCTGCTCAGCAGAAGGGAAATGCTACTCAGCATGTAGAAAATATTGCACATAAATATACCCCAATTCAAAACAAAGAGGTTGAGTCATTTGTAGAACGAGTTGCTGAAGAATCACTAACACAGAATGAGGATGATAACAATACAATTGGTGGAGGTCAAATCCTTACTCAACAGAGCGTTACAGATAATCTCAATGTCCAAAACACAATAGATGATACGGTGCTGCCACAGGAAAGTGATGATGTTGAGACAACCCTGCTGAACTCTACAACAGAACCTAAGGAGATACAACAGAATAATTGTTGAACATTTGGTCAATTTACGACTTATATTAATCCATAAAAACGACTTAACCAATAGTAACAGTACCACTAACCATACTGTAACACCACCACTACTGCGGATAGTATTTAACAGTGCAGTAACCAAGTACGCTAACAATGCTAACAGAATAACATATGAATAATAGCGCACAGTGGGATTAGGTTTATACCCTAGGGTGGGACTACCGGTACCCGCGGACAGTGAGCCACCATCTTCTCCGTCGGTGGCGTTGGTGCGGGCACCAGTCCTCCTCGTGTCCACCATGTTGCAGAGGAGGTCGCGCCGGGTGGCTCCTGCAGGTGCGATGTTGGAGCAGTAGCACGGGAAGCTCCTGCAGGTGCGGTGTCGGAGCAGTAGCACGGGATTCTCCCATCAGGAAACAGAAGCCCCCGAACAGGAACCTGCAGAAGTGAAGACAAGGCAGCAGTCGCGCCGGGAAGCCGGCGCTCCCAAAAACTTGATTCCCCGCCTACCCGTGCAGGTACGCTTGACGGGGGAAGTTCCGGAGGCCTGCTACCGAAGCTCCCTATGCACGCAGAAAACTCTGGTTGGAGATGTAGACGAACAGCTCAGCGCTCAGATGTTGCCCTGTCGGGGGAATGAACCTGGACAGGGTGGTTGGACGTTGGGAGTTGGCTGCGGCGGCTAGGGTTTCGGTTGAGCCAAGCGACAAAACCAGGTCAAACCAAACCAAACCAGGCCAAGGCCCGGCCGCGGCGCGCGGGCGGGCGGCGCAGCTCGGCGGCGCCGGCGGCGCGCGCGTGTGGCCTCCCGGTTCTCCCTCTCAACTTGTCTGTGTGAGAGTCCTAAGACTCACTATTTAAGTTGAGAACCTTTTTAGTGAATTTCCCATGTGGTACTAATCACTTTTTCACTTAACAATAATTATGGGCCTTTGAAGTTTATTTGATTAATTAGAATAAATAATGGGCCTAGCCCAAATTAATCTAACAATCCCCACCAAACTTCAGAAGTCCACAGTTAATGTCTTCAGTTCTGAGCTTATTTGATATACCAGTGTTTCGATAGAGACTGTTAAGTTGAACATCCATCTAGAAAAGGAGTTTACACTCATTTACAACTGACCAATGGACTATGCCTTGAATTGACAGTTTTGTGCAAAGTGAGGTTCACTCGATTCCTTTACTGATACTAGGCTGCCTGTAGCATCCCCTATGGTTGGAGCATATAAGTCATACTCTTGGCCTATTCATGAGTATCTAGAGATCACCCAAATCTCATAGATTGTGACTAGCAATCGAACTCACATAGGTGTGTTCCTTTAAGATGCCCTGTAGGTCGACATCTTTGCTTCTCATTAAGCCACTCGGATCACATTGAGGTATTTACCAACCTGCCATACAGATAGGAAGAGAAGTGCATTACTCAAGAGATTGACCTTTATTAAAAGGGTCTCTTCCCTCAGTCTATCCATAGCTTGTTTCACCATCCTAATTCATGGGATCTCCGATCACATAGGACAGGTTGCCACTACGATAGAACTTCATGTGGGTCTCAGTCCCATCTCACTCGATGCACTATCTATCACATTACACGATAGTCCCTTAGTAAATTGATCTGCCAGATTTTTAGACGTATGGACATAGTCCAATGCTATTACTCTAGAGTTTCTCAATTTTCTGACAGATTTTAACCGACGCTTTACATGCCTAGTGGTCTTCATGTTATCCTTTGAACTGTTTACCTTGATAATTACTGTTTGGTTATCATAGTTTATAGAAATTGCGGGCACAGGTTTTCAACCACCGGCAAATCCATAAGGAGCTCACGGAGCCATTCAGCCTCAACAGTAGCGGTATCAAGTGCTACAAGTTCTGCTTCCATTGTTGACCTCGTTAAGATGGTCTGCTTGCAAGACTTCCAGGAAACAGCACCACCTCCAAGTGTGAATGTATATCCACTTGTGGCTTTTAACTCATCAGCATCAGATATCCAATTTGCATCACAATAGCCCTCGAGTACCTTTGGGTACCCAGTATAGTGAATGCCAAAGCTCGACGTTCCCTTTAGATAGCGCAATACTCTTTCAAGAGCACGCCAGTGATCATCTCCCGGATTTGAAACAAACCGGCTTAATTTGCTCACAGCAAATGAGATGTCAGGCCTCGTTGCACTAGCCAAGTACATTAGTGAGCCGATGATTTGGGAGTATCTCAACTGATCCCTCATTATTCTTCGGTTCTTTCTCAGGATCACACTTGGATCATAGGGAGTGGACACAGGCTTACAGTCACTATAACCAAAGCGACTCAGTACCTTTTCCATATAGTGAGTTTGTACAAGTGTTACCACACCATTTTCTCCCCTTAGTAGTTTGATGTTTAGTATCACATCAGCCACTCCCAAATCCTTCATGTCAAAGCTCTTTGACAGAAAGTCCTTGACTTCCTCAATCACATTGAGGCTTGTCCCAAAGATTAGTATGTCATCCACATACAAGCACAGGATTACTCCTTCTCCCCCACCATAGCGGTAGTACACACATTTGTCGGCTTCATTCGCAACAAAGCCAGCAGATGTCATAGTTTTATCAAACTTTTCATGCCATTGCTTAGGTTCTTGTTTTAGGCCATACAAAGACTTCAATAATTTACACACCTTTCCTTCTTGACCTTCTACTATGAAACCATCAGGCTGATCCATGTAGATCTCCTCATCTAGCTCTCCATTTAGGAAAGTCGTCTTAACATCCATCTGATGAACGAAAAGACCATGAGACGCAGCCAGGGCAAGCAGTACTCGGATTGTGGTCAATCAGGCCACTGGTGAATAAGTATCAAAGAAGTCCTCGCCTTCTTTCGGGGTATAACCCTTAGCCACAAGCCTTGCCTTGTACTTTTCAATCGTACCATCAGGCCTAAGCTTTTTCTTGAATACCCATTTACATCCTACAGGCTTGCACCCATAAGGACAATCAACAATCTCCCAAGTTCCATTGGTCATAATTGAATCCATCTCACTTCGCACTACTTCCTTCTAGTAGTCAGCATCAGGAGAGGAAAATGCCTCAGCAATGGTGCTTGGAGTGTCATCCACGAGGTATATAGTGAAATCATCACCAAAAGACTTTACAGTCCTCTGTCTCTTACTCTTTCGAGTAGCTCCACTATTATCCTCCTTAGGATTCTCAATACATGTTTGTTCAAGATGTTCTGTTGGTGCCACGGGGGAATCAACAGGTTTTTGACTAGATGTGCTAGGTACATTTCCTCTCATAGGAAATTCATTCTCAAAGAATGTAGCATCTCTAGACTCAATCACTGCACCGACACGCATGTCAGGTACTCCAGAGCTTACAACTAGGAATCTATAGCCGACGCTGTGTAAAGCATAACCGAGGAACACACAATCTACAGTTTTTGGTCCAAGTTTGCGCTTTTTGACGATTGTCACATTTACCTTAGCCAAGCATCCCCAAGTACGTAGGTATGAGAGAGTCAACCTTTTCTTTTCCCATTCCTCGAATGGTGTTACTTCTTTATTCTTTGTAGGAACTCTATTTAGGACATGACATGCCGTCAATATAGCCTCACCCCACCATTCGTTGGAAAGTCCCGCAGTGTCTAACATGGCGTTAACCAAATCAGTTAGAGTGCGATTCTTTCGTTCGGCAATCCCATTGGATTGGGGGGGAGTATGGAGGCGTCCTCTCATGAATAATTCCATGTTCCTCGCAGAATGAATCAAACTCATGTGAAAAGTATTCTCCCCCACGATCAGACCTTAACCGTTTAATTTTTCTTTCCAATTGGTTCTCTACTTCAGCTTTATAGATTTCAAAATAATGCATTGCTTCATCCTTTGTTTTTAGCAAGTACACATAGCAAAATCTAGTGCTATCATCAATAAGAGTCATGAAATATTTCTTTCCTCCTTTGGTCAGTACACCATTCATCTCGCACAGATCAGAATGAATGAGATCAAGCGGTGCCAAATTTCTTGCCTCTTTCATAGCCTTGTGAGGCTTGCGAGGTTGCTTCGCTTGAATACAAGCATGGCACTTAGACCCTTTGATCAGATCGATTTTAGGGATTAATTTTAAACTAGCTAAGCACGTCATACAACCAACATTGATGTGACAGAGTCGGGAATGCTAAACATTAGACTCATCATCATTTCTCACATGGTTCACAATTTTATCACAAGAATCCATCAAAGAGAAGCGGAACAAGTCTCCGCTTTCATAGCCTTTTCCAACAAAGGTTCCATACTTGGATACAACACATTTATTGGACTCAAACACAAGTCTGAAGCCGTCTCTACACAATAGAGACCCACTAACGAGATTCTTCTTGATGGAGGGGACATGTGTAACACCTCGGTGTTATGCCTGCATTTAGTCACTGCAAATCATACATATCATGCATCATCAAGCATCCAAATCATACATGCCTAATCATGTAAATAACAATTGAAACACTGCTTCAAAACATTTGAAACATGTTGTGAAACCTAAATGTTGCATACCTTTGTTAGACTTGTTTTGCCCTGATTTTGCTTGCTAGGTTAGTAAAACATGGTTGGCTACTATTGTAAATCATCTAGGATTGTTTAGTTCAAATTTTTGGAGCAAGGCTGTATTCAAATTAATTTGAAATTTGGCTTCAAAAATAAATTCCCAAAAATTAGGATTTTGAGTTAAACTTGGACTTTGAATTTACAATTCAAAATCTAGAAAGAATTTGGCTTTGGTCATAAAAGCAAAGTTGTAGAGAATTAAATTCTAGTCAACTTTCATTTTTGGTACATTTTTAAAAGATGTCATTTTCTTGCTCAAAATAATATTTGAAAGATGGCATTTAAAAATTCCTTGAAAATATATTTGGAAAAGGACTTTTTCTCCTTCGTGGGCCGCTGCCTCGCTTTTGGCCCACGGCCGAAGCCGGCCCAGCCAGCCTCCCGCGCGCGCCTCGCCTCGCTCGGCCCAGCCCAGCCCAGCGCCGCGCCGCGCCTGGCCTGCCTCCGCGCGCCTGCCCGCTGACGTGCCACGCCGCGCGTCTCGACCGCGGCAGAGCTCGCCCGCCGCGTGGCGGGCATGCGCCATCGACGCCGCTGCGCGTCGCAGCCGGCCTGCGCCCACGCCCACGCGCCCGCCTTCACCTGCCGAAGCCAGTGCGCTCGCTGGCTCATTCCCGCGCTGCCTCTCCTCTCCGCCAGAGCCAAGCACCCGCAGCTCTGCCTCTCGCCGCACCACGCACCCGCCGGTGAAATCCACCGTGGCTCCTCCACCTCGGCCAGCAATCACGCGCCCGCAGCTCCGCCTCGCCCTCCTTCAAGTTGTGCTCGTGTTTGCACCACCTGCCGAGCTCAGGTAGAGCCGTCTCAGCCTTGCCACTGCCGGCCATGGCGCCGCCATGCTCGGTGGCCATGGAAGGCCCCTTCCTTCTCTTCTCCAGCCCCACCTAGCTACCCTACCGCATTCGCCATCTTCTCGCACATCGCATGCGCCCGCTAGCTCGCCTTGTCTCGGCCGGAGATGGCCGCCGGCCTCGTGGCCGAGCCACGCCGCCGCGCCAGCACAAGCGCCGGCGTGGCCTCTGCCTCAGCCAGCCAGGCCGAATGGCCGTGGGCCGACGCCCTGCTGGGCCGTCTTCCCCCTCCCTTGCGCTCGGGCCGCGCAGGCCAAAAGCGGCCGTGGGCCAGCTGATTCCAGCGGGCTAGCCTAGTAGCGATTGAAGGAATTGTTTTCAATTTATTCTTTATTATTTGAAAATAGAAATGGTTTGCAAAATGTTTGGATACTCAAAGTTGCTCCAAATCTGTTGAATAAATTTGTCTAGGTTCCTTATCATCAGATCTATTAGGAAAAATTATTGCATGTCCTTTTTGAGATACTTTTCCGTAGAATTTTATTTAATCATGTATATTGCTGATAATTTGAAAAATATGTAGAAAAATCTATAGGCTTCAGAAAAAAATATGATTCTAAGTTTGTTAATCTTCTTATGTCATGTATTTCCTAGGAAAAATATGTTTCATGCATGTGTTGTGGGAAAATTTTGAGGTGTAGTTCAAGTACCTTTAATGGCTGATTTTTGTTATTTTAGCTAGAGAGCAAACTTTGTATAAAACATGCATGTGATAAATTTTGTACAGTCATTGTATGCTATGAAGAACATAGGAAAAATACTAACTCTGTTGTTTGACACTTTTCACAGTACAAAGTATTTTCATGTACAAAATCATGCCATAGCTTGTTATTTTTGTGTAGGCTAATCCACTCATTCAAATATCATGAAAATCTGTTAGTAAACTACTTAGGATAGTACTATGCTGTAGTAATTTTCTAAGATTTTTCTAAGCAAGAAAAATAGAGGTTGCTATTCAAACCTATTATTAATTAGGTTTTAATTAAGTGTTGCTTTTTGTGGGATTTAAGAAATTAGTAAACCTTTGGTGTATCTTTGAAGCATTTAAAAAAATGTGTTGAATTAACATATTAGTAGTAGAAGAGAATGCAGTAGATGACATGTGTTTGTAGTATATTTTCTTGGATGATGTTGACTACCTTGCATTCAAACATATCCATTGTATTCATCTCATCCGATGCACCGATTACATAAGCACTTACGCACATTGCATCATACAGGATCGCAAACCGAGAACCCAGTCATCATACTCGAGGAGCCCGAGGAGCAGTTCGAGGTGCAGCCACAGGAAGTGCTAGAAGCCGACGAGAAGGATGTTGAGGAACTTCTGGAGTGCCCAGATCACCGTCCGAGCTCCTTCAAGAGAGGCAAGCCCCGGAGCATTTTCTCCCGGTTTGCAATTATTAATTAAATTCTTTACTTTAATTGATGCATTACGTTCAGGAGTTGTTTGCAACCGTTGCTGCATTATACCTTGTCTACCTTTGTTATACTATATCCTTGTTACCCGGGTATCCGCAGTCGAGTCAATGCTTAGCTGGCTTAGACCGGTAGAAGTCAGGTGATTTCCTGTCACCTGTGAGCTATAGGTGGTTACCTAGATCTGCTTGGATGACTATGAAGTCATGGTATAACTAAGTGTTAAATGAAGTTGAGACTGGACGGAGACTTGCAGAGTTTTGGACTGTAGTGTTTCTGTCTGTGTCGATTAAGGACCGATCGTTGTTGGGCCTCGAGTCATGTTGAATGCATGCCATACATTTAGCTGGCCGAATAAAGTACATTCCGACCGCGAAGCTAGGAGATTTTTCAGGCCGAGTAGATTGCCCGCAGCGCACTGTGCCGGAGCAGGTGTGGTAGGACATGGGGGGTGAGACGATAAGACCAAAGTGCAGTCGGTCGGCCCCCGGGTACATGTGGTTCCTGGCAAACTCGAGACACCTGGAAAGTTGACTCGGTGATCAATATCTCACTTTAGCGGGTGAGTGAGGTTTGTGTAAGGAATAAATCACCAGCTGGTTAGGAATCGATTCGAATCGCCATCGCTCCTGGATAGTGAGCACTTGACTTGAGTTACTTCATCGTAGTAAATGTTTATGGAACACTTGGATAGTTATAATAAATATGACAGTATGGAAGTTGTTTAATGATCATTGGTTATCATTATTTGCTTAATCACATGTTTACTCTAGTATAGGTGCAAATCTAGTCGACAGGTTAATAATAATTAACTTGGCAATAATGCTTTTAGAAAGGTTCTTGAAATACTAAAAATACTTCTTTTTGCAAATGAGTCAGCTACCCTACTATAAAGCCCTTCATAATCCTTGGTGTCATTTATTTTGGTTATGTCGGGTAAGTCTAGCTGAGTACCTTCTCGTACTCAGGGTTTTATTCCCACTTGTTGCAGATGGGCAGATGTATTACGGCTACTGTATTAACTGCCTTTATCCTGTGATGGGTGATGCTTAGGACCATGGGCATGGTCATTCCGTACTTCTCGTCTGATGCTTTTGTATGGAGATGATCATTCGCTGGCACTATATTTGAACTCCGCGCGTGTGTGTGTGGTTTGAACAAATGACTTCCGCTACTTTTATTCAAACTGGTTTTGTAATAACTATGTTGAAACTCTAATGTATCCATGATGCAAACTTTTATGTAATATGTGATGGTGACCGCTAAACTTATTACGATCTTGGCTGGAATGGAAGTTGGTTTGAAATCCTTCGTGATTTCACGGACTACCGGGTTATATGGGCTTAAGTTTGCTAAATCGTCTGCTCTGGTGGATGATTTTCTTACTTAATTTAGTATAATTGGTCGGTTCTGTTACAGCTGGCATCAGAGCATGGTTTAGCGTGTTACTGTTCACAAGTGTATTTAAAACAAAAAGGCATTTGGAAAATGTGATTTTCAAAATATAAAGTGTGCCAGTGATCATATCCTTTATGCCCAGTTAAAGACTTTAGGTGGCTTAATTAAGTACTGACTGGGGTTCTTGCATCATATTTCTCTTTCGTCGCTCATACGGCGTGCTATTGTATGAGTGCCACTTGTTTGAGTGGTAATGTATGGATCAATTGCCTCTACGCCTCGGTAAGTGTGAGTTGTGAGAGCATGATCGGATACACCACCGATCTAGGGTGAATGCTTATATGATGCTGGAGTAATTACATGTTCTACGCATGTTTTACAAAGGTATCTCATGTATGGGTTTTCCGTCTGTGGAGGCGATGTCGTCAATAGGACGATGGTTCGGGTAGTTACTACCGTTGTACACGTATCTGAGGATTCGTGTAGAGCGTGTAGATAAAATTCATTGCTTTTATGCATTCATTGGGAATTGGGCTGAAATGAATCTTCTGTAGGTACATAACAACGCTATCGTGTAGAACGTATTAGTTACGTATTTGAGAGATCGTTTGTATGCCACCGAATTCGTCGTTAGAAATTATTATTCCTAAGTTTGTGAGAACGTACGGCACATACATACATCATGTTACTTGTGTATTTCATTCATGTCATGCATTCCTCCCCTTATAAATTGATTATCTCCTTTTGATAAAAGTTGTATCACCAAAAATATGTTTCCCCGAGGTAATAAAAGAACTTTTGCTACAGATGGCCTGCACAAAGCAGACCGCCCGTAAGTCCACCGAAGGAAGAGCACCTCGACATCCGTTGGCCCTGAGGGAGCACCGCACCACGGACACCTTCTTGAGCGAGTTTGGCATGCCAACTTTGCTTTGGAGAGTGCTTCATGATGTGGGGTACCCAGAGGGTCAAGAGCCGGTGTACTCTTGGAATGAGAGCCAGTTAGCAGAGGATGGGCTCATAGTGGTGGAGATCACGGTTCCTGCTCTTGGTGATGCTCCAGATTGGGATGGTTGGCATTTGGAGTTTGAGGGTCGCACTCTAGCTAAGGGTGCAGAGGGAACAGCCTTCCGTGTCATCAGGGACATTATGAGTAGATTTCCAGTGAGCTTGCAGCAGCTCTAGCTGGCACTTTTCCAAGGGATGATCCTCGTGATGCCATTTGGGTTCAGCCTTAGGGAAGTGCATTGGTCAGAGGTCCAACTGAAGGACAGGCTAGCGACAACCAAGCAATGAGTGCTATGTTCACCGCCATCAAAGCGTATGAGGGTCTCGAGACTACCTACTGGACTTTGACTGGCTTGTGTGGTTAGGATGAGCTCAAGGGGAGAAAGCAGAAGAAGAGACAGGCACGTGCTATAGCTAGCTTGCAGGAGCAGTTGGCTGATATGAACTTACAGCGAGATCAGGCGGTTGAGAGAGGTGATAGAGCTATGCAGCGAGTGCATATGTTGACTCAAGCCAACAACAATGCAGACCACTTGATTGGACAGTTGGTTTAGGAAAGGAATGAAGCCTAGGACGCAAGAAACCTTCTGCTGCAGAGGGTCGATGAGCTAGAGGAATACAACGGCAACCTGCACGAGGAGTTTCATGCGCTCTACAATGGGGTTGGCCCATATGCCCCACCGAACGCCGCTAGCATGGATATCGACGATGACAACCAGGACGAGCCTATAGTTTCACCTGGGGGCGATGGTGACGTCTCCGATCCCGACAATGGCCCCGAGGAGTAGGCTAGTTGCCTTGTGCTAGTATCTAGGACCTATCGCGATGACCTTTCTTTTGTTGGCATGTAACCTATTGTATGTTGCTTCGAACATATGAGACTTGGCATGTGGTTGGAACTTGATTTTCGAATGTGATATCTGAACGCATAAAAAGTCCAGTGTATGTATGCTGGCAATTTGATTGTATGGACGCGATGTTTGCCGTTGAAGTAATTTGATTAAGTGCTATTGTTTTAATTGGGATGCGGTTGTTGTGCCTCTGTTTTATTGTATGAATTTATTCTCTCTAGTAAATTCAGTACGGCATAATTTTTCCTTCACTCGCAATTATTACAGCTTCACTCAATCATTACTTGTTGCTGAAATATGCAGATGACAAACACTCGCTGAACCACGTATGAGGCCGCTGAGACCGGTGCTAACGGTGCAGGGACCGGTGGTGGTGGGGGAAACCACGGCAACAACAATGAACCTCCCCATGAACCGCATTTGCCACCTCCTCCCCCGTTTACCCCCGAGATGTTCCTCGCATAGTTGCTCGGGAGACAGCGCAACGCGGAACAATCCTAGAAGAACATGGAAGATTTTCTGCGCACCATCGCCAACAACGTTCAACGTGGTAACAATCAAGGTGGTGGCATGGGAGTGAACCAATATAGCAGCTTCAAAGATTTCATGGACACCAGGCCACCAGTATTCAAGGAAGCAACAGAGCCACTCGATGCTGAGGAATGGATCAACACGATGGAAGATAAATTCCGTGTGTTGAGGATGACTGAGGTGTTGAAAACAGAGTATGCTGCACTTCAGTTGCAAGGACCAGCGGGAATGTGGTGGAAGCACCATCGCACCACCTTCCCTCCAAATGCTCAGATTTCTTGGAGAGAGTTTGCTGAGGCCTTCCGTGGAGTCTATATTCCACCCGGGCTGATCGAGATGAAGTTGGGAGAGTTTCTGGCGTTGAACCAGGGCACCAAGACCATGAAGCAATATCTGCATGCCTTCAACAACTTGTGTCGCTATGCTCCCAACATGGTTGACACAGATGCTAAAAGAATAGCCAGTTTCAAGAGGGGACTCAATCCAAAAATGATGAAGCATGTTGGTACCAACAACCGCGTCAGATTCAATGACTTCATCAGTGATTGTCTGAAGCAGGAAAAGAATAACAACGCCAGCACCGCAGCCAAGACACGCAAGAGAGCCCTTGAAGGTGGTCCGTCGCAAGCTAGAGCACCTATGGGAGGTCGTCCTCCATATCGTCCATCGGCACCGGGCGCTAGGTTCAGGCCACCTTAGCAAAGAAGTTAGAATTTCCGTGGACCTCAGAAGCCGTACAAGATGGCAGTACAGCCCAACAAAGCAGCCGCAACTGCGGTACAAGGCAGTTCCAAGGGAGCTGTAGGATCTGCCGGGACAGTGAGGGGACCCTGCTATAACTGTGATCAACCCGGTCATTTCTCAAGGTTTTGTCCGTACCCACCCAAGAAGAAGCAGTAGAATTATAATGCTAGAGTGCATAGTATGATAGTGGATGAAATTCCTGAGGGAGAGCCCATCACTGCTGGTAAGTTTCCTGTCAACAAAAACCCTGTAGTTGTTCTATTTGATTCTGGATCATCGCATTCTTTTATGAGTCAAGCATTTGCACAGAAACATGAACAACTATGCATAGAATTGGGTTATGGTTACCGTATAAGTTCAGCAGGGGCTGATGTTTTGACCAACCAGATGGTTCGAGGGACAACCCTTGAATTAGGTAGCAGGAAGTTCTAAGTGAACTTGATAGTTATGCCTGGATTAGTTTTGGATGTCATTATAGGGATGAATTGGATGAAGGATTGGGGAGCAGTCATAGATACTGGAAGTCGAGTACTCACCCTTAAGGATCCCCTGGGTGAGGGTACTTTCCAAGTACCATTGCCTCAGAGAACAGACCTTATAAGTGTTACATGTGCTACGACAGTCATTCCTATTCATCAGATTCCAGTAGTGTGTGAATTTCCGGATGTATTCCTGGATGAGCTACCTGGTCTTCCGCCGGATAGGGAGATTGAGTTTGGAATTGAGTTAGTCCCCGGAACAGCTCTGATTTCAAGGAGACTCTATCGGATGCCTCTAGATGAGTTAGCTGAGCTGAAGAAGTAATTAGAAGATTTATCAAAAAAGGGGTTTATTCGGCCAAGCAAGTCTAAATGGGGATGTCCCGCTTTGTTTGTGAAAAAGAAGAAAGAGGGCACGTTGAGAATGTGCATAGATTATAGGCCACTCAATGCTGTGACCATCAAGAATAAATATCCTTTGCCACATATTGATGTTCTGTTTGACCAATTATCCAAGGCCAAGGTGTTCTCAAAAATAGATTTGAGATCCGGTTATCATCAGATCAAGATTAGGCCACAGGATATACCAAAAACTGCATTTCCACCAGATACGGGTTGTATGAGTATCTTGTCATGTCCTTTGGCTTAACAAATGCTCCTGCATACTTTATGTTTTTGATGAATATAGTTTTCATGTCAGAATTGGATAAGTTTGTGGTAGTGTTCATCGATGACATTCTGGTGTACTCTGAGAACGAGAAAGATCATGAAGAGCATCTGAGAACTGTCTTGACTAGACTTAGGGATCATCAACTGTATGCTAAGTTTAGCAAATGCGAATTCTGGTTGAAGGAAGTTCCTTTCCTTGGTCACATTCTGTCAGAGAATGGAGTTTTAGTCGATCCAAGTAAGGTGCAAGAAGTTATGAATTGGAAAGCACCGACCACAGTTCCTGAGATTAGAAGTTTCTTAGGACTAGCCGGTTATTACCGTCGCTTTATACCAGATTTCTCAAAAATTGCCAAACCAATGACAAGTCTCCTACAAAAGGAGCACAAGTTTGTGTGGACAGAGGAGTGTGAAGCAGCTTTCCACACTTTGCGGAAACTATTGACCACTGCTCCTGTTCTAGCATAACCAGATATCGAGAAACCATTTGATGTGTTTTGCGACGCATCGAAGACTGGATTGGGCTGTGTTCTTATGCAAGAAAGGAGAGTCATTGCTTATGCATCATGTCAATTGAGAAAGCACAAGGTCAACTATCCAACACATGATCTTGAACTTGCTGCAGTTGTGCACGCCCTAAAAATTTGGAGACATTACCTACTTGGTAATGTGTGCAATATTTTCACGGATCACAAGAGTCTTAAGTATATCTTTACCCAACCAGAGCTAAACATGAGACAGCATAGATGGTTGGAGTTGATCAAGGATTACAACTTGAATGTGCAATATCATCCTGGAAAAGCCAATGTAGTGGTAGATGCTTTGAGCAGAAAGTCACATTACTTGAATGTGCAGCCATTACTTGAAGATGGGTTCGATCTAATGCATCCTGCTATGTTACATAGTATTTAGATTAGTTGCTCTTTGGAGAGTAAGATAATAGAAGGCCAGAAAACCGACAAGGGGATATTCCACATCAAAGAGAAAATAAAAGAAAAGCCGTCTCAATACTTTAAAGTGGATGAACAGGGCATGTTGTGGTTTGACGACCGTCTTGTGGTTCCCAAGGATCGAGAGCTTAGGAATAAACTCATGGATGAAGCTCACTTTTCTAAGCTATCTATCCATCCCAGAAGTAGTAAGATGTATCAAGAACTAAGATCTCGTTATTGGTGGACCAAAATGAAGAAAGAAATTACGGCATATGTTGTCAGATGTGACACATGTTGTCGAGTGAAAGCCATTCACATGAAACCTGCCGGTATGTTGCAATCCTTATCAGTCCCTAGTTGGAAGTGGGATGACATCAGTATGGATTTTATCACAGGTTTGCCCACTACTCAAAAAGGACATGATTCAATTTGGGTAATTGTGGATCGTCTTACCAAGACCGCTCATTTCTTGCCTACCAAAACAGATTATCGACCACCTCAATATGTCGAGAAGTATATCATAGAAATTGTGAGGTTGCATGGTATACCAAAGACCATAGTATCTGATAGAGGCTCACAGTTCACGTCTCACTTTTGGGAACATTTACACAAAGGCTTAGGAACTAGTTTGATTCGTCGTATCGCTTATCATCCTCAGACAGATGGTTAGACTGAACAAGTGAATGCTGTTTTGGAGGATATGTTAAGAGCCTATGTATTGTCTTCTAAGGGATCATGGGAGTCATAGTTACCGTTAGCTGAGTTTTCTTATAATAATAGTTATCAAGAAAGCATCAAGATGGCTCCCTTCGAAGCTTTATATGGCAGAAAATGTAGAACACCATTGAATTGGGTCGAGCCTAGAGATAGAAGGTATTATGGCATTGACTTTGTAGAAGAAGCTGAGAAGAAAGTTCATATTATTCAGCAGAATATGAAAGCAGCCCAATCACGTCAAAAAAGTTATGCAGACAGAAGAAGGAGACCCCTTGCGTTTGAAGTTGGCGACTATGTTTATCTGAAAGTCACGCCAATGAAGAAGAAAAGGTTTGGAGTCCGAAGAAAGCTTGCCGCGAGATTCATAGGACCATACAAGATCTTGGAACAAAGAGGTCCGGTAGCCTACAAGTTAGAGTTACCTGAAATAATGAGTACCGTTTTCCTAGTTTTCCATGTATCACATCTCAAGAAATGTTTGCGTGTTCCAGAGGAAAGAATAGAACCTTGAGGTATCCAACTCAAATCAGATTTGGTGTATCATGAGCAACTAGTCCGGGTGTTAGACACTAAGGAACGTGCTACTCGGAATAGTGTGGTGAAAACATACAAGATATAGTGGGATCATCATGATGAGGGAGATGCAACTTGGGAAACAGGAGAGTATCTACAAAAAGCTTATGAAGATTTTTATAACAAATGGTTCGTAACCCAAATCTCGGGATGAGATTTTTATAAGGGGGGAGGGCTGTAACACCTCGGTGTTATGCCTGCATTTAGTCACTGCAAATCATACATATCATGCATCATCAAGCATCCAAATCATACATGCCTAATCATGTAAATAACAATTGAAACACTGCTTCGAAACATTTGAAACATGTTGCGAAACCTGAATGTTGCATACCTTTGTTAGACTTGTTTTGCCCTGATTTTGCTTGCTAGGTTAGTAAAACATGGTTGGCTACTATTGTAAATCATCTAGGATTGTTTAGTTCAAATTTTTGGAGCAAGGTTGTATTCAAATTAATTCGAAATTTGGCTTCAAAAATAAATTCCCAAAAATTAGGATTTTGAGTTAAACTTGGACTTTGAATTTACAATTCAAAATCTAGAAAGAATTTGGCTTTGGTCATAAAAGCAAAGTTGTACAGAATTAAATTCTAGTCAACTTTCATTTTTGGTACATTTTTAAAAGATGTCATTTTCTTGCTCAAAATAATATTTGAAAGATGACATTTAAAAATTCCTTGAAAATATATTTGGAAAAGGACTTTTTCTCCTTCGCGGGCCGCCGCCTTGCTTTTGGCCCACGACCGAAGCCGGCCCAGCCAGCCTCCCGTGCGTGCCTCGCCTCGCTCGGCCCAGCCCAGCCCAGCGTCGCGCCGCGCCTGGCCTGCCTCCGCGCGCCTGCCCGCTGACGCGCCGCGCCGCATGTCCCAACCGCGGCAGAGCTCGCCCGCCGCATGGTGGCCATGCGCCGTCGACGCCGCCGCGCGTCACAGCCAGCCTGCACCCGCGCCCACGTGCCTGCCTTCACCTACCGAAGCCAGTGCGCTCGTTGGCTCATTCCCGCGCTGCCTCTCCTCTCCACCAGAGCCAAGCGCCCACAGCTCTGCCTCTCGCCGCGCCACGCACCCGCCAACGAAATCCACCGCGGCTCCTCCACCTCGGCCAGCAATCACGCGCCCGTAGCTCCACCTCGCCCTCCTTCAAGTTGTGCTCGCCTTTGAGCCACCTGCCGAGCTCAGGTAGAGCCGTCTCAGCCTTGCCACCACCGGCCATGGCGCCGCCGTGCTCGGTCGCCATGGAAGGCCCCTTCCTTCTCTTCTCCCGCCCCGCCTAGCTACCCTACCGCATTCGCCATCTTCTCGCACATCGCATGCGCCCGCTAGCTCGCCTTGTCTCGGCCGAAGATGGCCGCCGGCCTCGTGGCCGAGCCGCGCCGCCGCGCCAGCGCAAGCGCCAGCGTGGCCTCTGCCTCAGCCAGCCAGGCCGAATGGCCATGGGCCGACGCCCTGCTGGGCCGTCTTCCCCCTCCCTTGCGCTCGGGCCGCGTAGGCCAAAAGCGGTCGTGGGCCAGCTGATTCCAGCGGGCTGGCCCAGTAGCGATTGAGGGAATTGTTTTCAATTTATTCTTTATTATTTGAAAATAGAAATGGTTTGCAAAATGTTTGGATACTCAAAGTTGCTCCAAATCTATTGAAATAAATTTGTCTAGGTTCCTTATCATCAGATCTACTAGGAAAAATTATTGCATGTCCTTTTTGAGATACTTTTCCGTAGAATTTTATTTAATCATGTATATTGCTGATAATTTGAAAAATATGTAGAAAAATCTATAGGCTTTAGAAAAAAATATGATTCCAAGTTTGTTAATCTTCTTATGTCATGTATTTCCTAGGAAAAATATGTTTCATGCATGTGTTGTGGGAAAATTTTGAGGTGTAGTTCAAGTACCTGTAATGGCTGATTTTTGTTATTTTAGCTAGAGAGCAAACTTTGTATAAAACATGCATGTGATAAATTTTATACAGTCATTGTATGCTATGAAGAACATAGGAAAAATACTAACTCTATTGTTTGACACTTTTCACAGTACAAAGTATTTTCATGTACAAAATCATGCCATAGCTTGTTATTTTTGTGTAGGCTAATCCACTCATTCAAATATCATGAAAATCTGTTAGTAAACTACTTAGGGTAGTACTATGCTGTAGTAATTTTCTAAGATTTTTCTAAGCAAGAAAAATAGAGGTTGCTATTCAAACCTATTATTAATTAGGTTTTAATTAAGTGTTGCTTTTTGTGGGATTTAAGAAATTAGTAAAGCTTTGGTGTATCTTTGAAGCATTTAATAAAATGTGTTGAATTAACATATTAGTAGTAGAATAGAATGTAGTAGATGACATGTGTTTGTAGTATATTTTCTTAGATGATGTTGACTACCTTGCATTCAAACATATCCATTGTATTCATCTCATCCGATGCACCAATTGCATAAGCACTTACGCACATTGCATCATACAGGATTGCAAACCGAGAACCCAGTCGTCATACCCGAGGAGCCTGAGGAGCAGTTCAAGGTGCAGCCACAGGAAGTGCCAGAAGCCGACGAGGAGGACGTTGAGGAACTTCCGGAGTGCCCATATCACCGCCCGAGCTCCTTCGAGAGAGGCAAGCCCCGGAGCATTTTCTCCCGGTTTGCAATTATTAATTAAATGCTTTACTTTAATTGATGCATTACGTTCAGGAGTTGTTTGCAACCGTTGCTGCATTATACCTTGTCTACCTTTGTTATACTATATCCTTGTTACCCGGGTATCCGCAGTCGAGTCAATGCTTAGCTGGCTTAGACCGGTAGAAGTCGAGTGATTTCCTGTCACCTGCGAGCTATAGGTGGTTACCTAGATCTGCTTGGATGACTATGAAGTCATGGTATAACTAAGTGTTAAATGAAGTTGAGACCGGACGGAGACTTGCAGAGTTTTGGACTGTAGTGTTTCCGTCTGTGTCAATTAAGGACCGACCGTTGTTGGGCCTCGAGTCATGTTGAACGCATGCCTTACATTTAGCTGGCCGGATAAAGTACCTTCCGACCGCGAAGCTGGGAGATTTTTCGGGCCGAGTAGATTGCCCGCAGCGCACTGTGCCGGAGCAGGTGTGGTAGGACACGGGGGCGAGATGATAAGACCAAAGTGCAGTCGGTCGGCCCCCGGGTACATGTGGTTCTTGGCAAACTCGAGATACCTAAAAAGTTGACTCGGTGATCAATATCTCACTTTAGCGGGTGAGTGAGGTTTGTGTAAGGAATAAATCACTAGCTGGTTAGGAATCGATTCGAATCGCCATCGCTCCTGGATAGTGAGCACTTGACTTGAGTTACTTCATCGTAGTAAATGTTTATGGAACACTTGGATAGTTATAATGAATATGACAGTATGGAAGTTGTTTAATGATCATTGGTTATCATTATCTGCTTAATCACATGTTTACTCTAGTATAGATGCAAATCTAGTCAACAGGTTAATAATAATTAACTTGGCAATAATGCTTTTAGAAAGGTTCTTGAAATACTAAAAATGCTTCTTTTTGCAAATGAGTCAGCTACCCTACTATAAAGCCCTTCATAATCCTTGGTGTCATTTATTTTGGTTATGTCGGGTAAGTCTAGCTGAGTACCTTCTCGCACTCAGGGTTTTATTCCCACTTGTTGCAGATGGGTAGATGTATTACGGCTACTGTATCAACTGCCTTTATCATGCGATGGGTGATGCTTAGGACCATGGGCATGGTCATTCCGTACTTCTTGTCTGATGCTTTTGTATGGAGATGATCATTCGCTGGCACTATATTTGAACTCCGCGTGTGTGTGTGGTTTGAACAAATGACTTCCGCTACTTTTATTCGAACTGGTTTTGTAATAACTATGTTGAAACTCTAATGTATCCGTGATGCAAACTTTTATGTAATATGTGATGGTGACCGCTAAACTTATTATGATCTTGGCTGGAATGGAAGTTGGTTTGAAATCCTTCGTGATTTCACGGACTACCGGGTTATACGGGCTTAAGTTTGCTAAATCGTCTGCTCTGGCGGATGATTTTCTTACTTAATTTCATATAATTGGTCGGTTCTATTACAACATGCTACACATTCTTTAGCTGCACGATCTTTCCCGAAGTAAACTTTAGATTGATCGTACCAACACCAAGTATAGCAGCATGCGTACCATTTCCCATCAGCAAGGAGCAACCTCTTTGTTCCTGATAAGAAGAAAACAAAGAAACATCAGAACATACATGAATGTTAGCACCCGTGTCAACCCACCACTCAAGCGAGAGACAAACTAAAAAAATTGTAGGTAGATGATTACCGTACCTAGTTCCTCCAGATTCGCTAACAACCATGTTTGCGGTCTTCTTCTGCTTGTCCTTGCGGTCAGGGCACTCTTTTGCCCAATGGTCAGATGCACCGCAGACAAAGCAAAGACCCTTTTCTTTTTCCTTGCCCTTCTTCTTAAAAGTTGCAGCTTTAGGCTTGACTGCAGGCTTGTTTTTCTTCTTCCTCTGTGTGGCATGAAAGTTCTTCTTTTGCACCAGATTGGCGCTAGAACCTTCCTCATGTGCTTTCTTGCCATGAGTGTCCTTTGCCCTAGCATTCTCCTCCACACTAAGAGTAGCAATGAGATCAGTCACACTGAACACTTGCCTCCTGTGCTTTAGAGTAGTGGCAAAGCTCGACCAAGTAGGTGGCAGCTTAGCAATGATACCACCGGCCACAAACTTGTCAGGCAACTCACACTCATTGTTCTGGAGTTCCTTTGCCAGCATCTGTATCTCATGAGCCTGCTCTACTACAGATCGGTCATCGACCATCTTGTAGTCATAGAACTTCTCCATGATGTACAGCTCAGTGCTAGCATCGGCGACACCGAACTTGGCCTCAAGTGCATCCCACATGTCCTTACCAGTGTCCATATCCATGTACACTTGCACCATGCTTTCAGCTAATATGCTGATGAGAGCCCCCTTGAACAAGTTATCTGCCTCATTGAACTTAATCTCCTCCTCGTGAGAGAAAGGAGGTTCAATGCGCTTTCCCTTGATCACGTGCTCATAATGCGTACTAGTGAACCACAGCTTGGAATGGACATGCCACACTTTATAGTTGGATCCATCATCTTTCAATGGTGGTGGTTTTAGTGACGCAGCAAAACTAGCAGCCGAAAAAGACCCATCCAGTTTTTGGATTGTTGAACATTTGGTCAATTTACAACTTATATTAATCCATAAAAACGACTTAACCAATAGTAACAGTACCACTAACCATACTATAACACCACCACTACTGCAGATAGTATTTAATAGTGCAACAACCAAGTACGCCAACAACGCTAATAGAATAGCATATGAATAATAGCGCATAGTGGGATTAGGTTTATACCCTAGGGTGGGACTGCCGGTACCTACAGACAGTGAGACACCATCTTCTCCGTCAGTGGCGTTGGTGCGGGCACCAGTCCTCCTCGTGTCCACCATGTTGTAGAGGAGGTCGCGCCGGGTGGCTCCTGCAGGTGCGGTGTTGGAGCAGTAGCATGGGAAGCTCCTGCAGGTGCGGTGTCGGAGCAGTAGCATGGGATTCTCCCGTCAGGAAGCAGAAGCCCCCGAATAGGAACCTACAGAAGCGAAGATGGGGCAACAGTCACGCCGGGAAGTTGGCGCTCCCTAAAAACTTGATTCCCCGCCTACCCGTGCAGGTACGCTTGACGGGGGAAGGTGTTGAAGAAGTAGCACGGGATTCTCCCGTCAGGAAGCAGAAGCCCCTGAACAGGAACCTACAGAAGCGAAGACGGGGCAGCAGTCGCGCCGGGAAGCCGGCGCTCCCCAAAAACTTGATTCCCCACCTACCCTTGCAGGTATGCTTGACGGGGGAAGTTCCAGAGGCCTGCTACCAAAGCTCCCTATGTGCGCAGGAAACTTCGGTCGGAGATGCAGATGAACAGCTTAGCGCTCAGATGTTGCGGAGAGGAGGAAGAGGAAGAGTCGGGTCTGTCCCCTACCAGACAGGGGCGCCCCCCATATAGCCGTGCCATTCCCCATCTGTCAGGGGAATGAACCTGGATAGGGTGGTTGGGCGTTGGGAGTTGGCTATGGCGGCTAGGGTTTTGGTTGGGCCAAGCAACAAAGCCAGGCCACACCCACACCACCAGGCTAGGCCACGACCCATGCCCACGCCCACGCCCACGGCTCGGCCCGGCGGCACGGCTCGACTCACATGAACTTTTGGAAAAGGAGATGGAAGGCAAAATCAGAGCACTGGAACCTCACATGAACTTCACAGATGGCACCACGACTAATATGACAACAGATGATAATAGCGGGGAAGACTTTGAAGCAACGATTGCCAAATTGTTTGAAGGGAAGGCTTTAGCTACAAAGGAAACAGATGAAGTAATCCGAGAGGATATGAATGCTAGAAGGGTGAAGAAACAACCTGCAGAGGCACAGAGAAAGAGTTTGAGGATTAGCACTGTTAACATCCAGGAGCAAGCTTCTAAACTCAAGGCCAAAAGGAATGAAATCACAGAAATGGAGTATTCTGCTGAAGGGGGTGGAAAAGAGATGGGCTTCGAAGACGGCGGAAAGACTATCAAGAAATTTGGAGCAAAGCGGCCAAGGCTAGTTGTGTAGCACAATCACCCTTTTATCTGGTCATGTCTTTAGCGCTCTGTGTAGCATTCTTTTGGGATGTAATCTTTGTTGTTTTATGTCATCACGTCTGCTAAGAACTGTCAATCTAGAGGGTTTGCTTTACTTCATTTTAGAGGGTCTGTTTGAATTGTCACTTAGAAGGCTGTGCCTTGGGCACTCTGAACCTGATATTTGTAAAGCTGGTATCCCAGCAAAACCTTCTATTGCTTTATATAAAGCGGGACCAATGGTCTTTGGTCTAAAATAAAGCTCGCCCGACGACGTCTCCGTCCCTATCCTCGTGCCATGGCTAGAGCCGAGCTTGCCCGGTGGCATCCCCATCGCTGTCCCCGGCCCCACGCCATGACTAGAGCCAAGCTGTCATCGAGCTCATACATGGAGCAGGCAAAACGCCTCCTAGTATGCCCCCACCTCGCCGTAGAGCTTCCCACCATGGCTCAGCTGCCCAGCTCGCCCTCTATCGGCCCCTCATTTTGAGTACTTGCGCCAGCATCACGCACAAGTACGCACAATTTAACAGAAATGGCACACATATTTTTAATAAAAAGTTCCAAGCTTTATTGATTTCTAAAAAAGGTAGAGTCTTACAACAGTGACCCAAAGGGCATATTTATGGGTTACATAACTAGCGGAAGGCTACTGCCGTAAAGCGGCATTTTATTACATCACGGTGGTCTCTAGTACGATAGTATTATACAACATAGCCATATCCTAATCCATAGGCAAGCTCGAGCGTGGTCAAAACCCTAGCTTCGATGTCTTCTTCCTATGATCGAAACCTTCACATAACTCCTAATCCTCGTGGTACGCTTCCTCGTCGAAGTCTTGGTATACAGTTTCATTACACATAAAAGTAAATCTAATCATAGTATCCCATCTGAGCATCTACCCATTCCAAGGAGATGGCTATTCGAATAGATTTAATGAACTCTGCAGAGGTGTACAAATTTGCCCATACGATAGGCATAATCCCTTCCGTGATCAGCGGACAGAATAGGCCTAACGAGACCCTGTACCCAAATGTACGCGACCTTAGATGTCCATATAATTCTACCATGACTTCTCAGGGGTTGAAAAACACACTAATCTCACAAGGATACCTAATCGTCCCATCTCATAATCCCAGATGGTACCACATCATCCCATCATACCATCTCGGACGATACCTATTCATCCCAACATAATAGTGCCAATGATACCTAATCATCATATTAACAATAAAATGGGCTCGAACACGGCCAACATAAACAATAATATGGGCTCGAGTGCGGCAAAAAATCCAAGGGCTTAACGTGGAGGATCACATAGCAACCACGCCAACCGAGCCACGAAAGATCACATAGCATCCATGCCTGCTCCTGATATTCCGCTGCCAACACCGGCCTCCTAGTAGAAACTATACTTCGATCTAATAGGGTGTGGGATCAAGTCTACCCATATAGACATGTGGTTGTACGTAATATCTCATTAAGCGTGACAGACTACAAACCGTTCCTTATGTGACTGAGGTGAGTATGTCCCCACATGATCCCTCTCCAGGCGATCCTACCATGATAATCTACCTCCATAGATTACCACCACTCGCCCCCTATCAGGCTTTAGTTCCAGATTTTCTAATTTTATGTACCACAAATTATTATCCCTAAGTTCATTCATATCATGGATCTCACAAAATAGCAAGATAACCATCTATCTTAATTCAACATAAATCATATAATATTACCCGAGCTTATATTCCAGGATAATAATTAATCAAGTTTATGCATTTGATAATAATTAAAGCAAGATGGTAGAAGGGAGGGGAGCTAGCACTTGCCTTCGTTGTTGTCTCCTTTTGGCACGTCTACGTAGTCTAGGTCCTCGTTCACCTAGTAGTCACCGTCGTCTACCGGGCGTAGCTACTGAATGAAACTACTGCCAAAATAAAAGGGCAAAAGCAAACATAGAACAATATGGTGGTACCAAGTGAAATGCATAGAGCTAGATTTTAGATGAATTTTAGAAGTGGTTTCATGCGAAAAGGGGTTAGGATGTAAAAGTTATACATTTTAGAAATTTAACCTATAGTCGATTAATTAGGTGGAATTTTGTATGCATTTTCTAGTACATGAAAATATATGCAAACTACATGATTAATTTCTTTATTGCATCTAGTTTATTTATAAATTTTCTAGGAATTTTTCTATGTTAGGAAAATAGATTTCTAACCCTCTATGTACATTACTCGGGTGCACCTAGCATTTTTAGATAGTGCACCTGGCGTTGTGTGTGTGCACGTGGCGTGTGTGGCTGATGGGTGGGGCCATGGTGGTGACGGCGTTATGGCCATGGGCCTGCACGTCAGAGGAAGGAAAGGGGAGGGGAGGGTAACAGATGGGAACGACTGTTAATAAAACGGCGTCACCGTCCGGTCCCACATGGCATCGAGGGGAGAGAGGGAGAGGGGAAACAACGGTCGGACGGGTTGCCCTCCTGACACTAGGAAATAGGGGAGGGGGCTCAGGTTCACCAGAGCGGGTTACATCGGTGAGGCTAAGCCTTGGTGTAGGAGGTGAGGTGGTGGACGGGGCTTGGGAGACCAAGCCACGGCCGTCGGTGGTGATCTGGGTGTCGGGGGATGACTATGGTGGCGGTGGCGGCTCATTGGAGGAAACACGGCAGCGTCGAGTGGTGAACATGGCCTTAGAGGCCCTAATCAATCTACTTAGATACGTGTACGTGGGTGCAGGTGAGTGGCGAGTGGAATGGTGATAGTGTGGTGCTTAGCCGAGCCCTGCCCATGGCGGTTTGGTGGAGCAAGGTGCACGATGGCAGCGCAACACAGAGCAATTCATGGTCATCTAGCTACATAGGAAGGTAAAGGGGAATCTCTAGGACTCACATGCCTCACTAATTTGCCCGTGACATAGTAGAGAAGGAGAAGGGGGAAAACGGCTCGAATGGCAACGGCGGCTCCTGATTTGGGGAAGAATGAGACTAGCTCAGTAGGGAAGTGGAGAGGAAGATGAGGTGTTCTAGCTCCTAGCAGAGCTCAGAGTGAGAAGGGCAAGGGCGGAGCATCAACAACCGAGCCTATTTATAGGCTGTCAATGGTGGTTCGGCCATTGAGATATTTTCCCGCCACACGCACCGCCATTGCGTGCGCATGTGCTCAAATTGGCTAGGTCAGTTTGCCACAGTGCGTCCTTATCCATGCGTGCGATGGAGGTTACTTGGTAGCTACCCATGGTGGTGTTGGTGGGGAGCAGCCATGGCGCCGCGTGTCGATGGTGCCACAGTGAGAGGGAGAGAGTAGGGAAGGAGCGTTCATGGGGCCAGGAAGGTTCACAAGAGCATAGTCGATCTTATCCACTTGATGCTAGGTGGGCGGAGCATGGCCATGGCGTGGCCGAGGCGGGTGCCATGACACGGTATTCCTGTCATCTAGAGGTAGACGATGGTGATGACACATGAGCCCCGTCCGTCAGTGAGTGGAAGAGAGGGGAGGGCACTGGCGCGTGCAGGATGGGCCAGGTCACGGCGTCAGGCTGGCCCATTGTGGAGGGAAGGAAGAGGGAGGAGGGAGGGTTGCTGCTACTGCAGGCCGAGAAAGGAAGGGAGGGAGGAATGAGCCCAAGTGGCCTTTTTCATTTTCCAATTCTTTTTCCATTTCCTAGATTTGTTATGCATTTGTTTTGAATGCATTTGAATTCAAATTTGAATATGCATGCATGTAGGGTGTACCACCATATGTTCCAATCAAGAAAACATCCACTCACATAATTCCACACATTAAGTTTATTCCTATGTGAACCTATTTCTACTAACTAACACCTATGCTAGTTGTATATATTAGTTCCTATGCAAAGTTTTAAAAAGTTCAAATTTTTAGTGATTTTTAGATTAGGTCAAAATTCAGGGTGTTACACCCTCGGCCTCTGGCTCATTGTGCTGCTGAACATTGGCATCAACGATGTCCCGCTACACTACCCCATCATCTGCAAGAGCACGAGCTACTACTGCTGGTGCTGCATGGCGCTGGCATACCACTACGAGCACTCTGCCTTGGCCCAGTCGACGTCGGACTTCGACAACTTGTTCGGTTGCACGACCACCAACGTGTACTACGCTAGGAAGTTGCCATAGTTCAGGTCCAGCCCTATCGAAGTTTGCGGCCTCAGGCTTGGGCGTGTGGAAGGTGTGGCAGCGCTTCTGTTGGCGGTCCTTAACTCCTAAAAATAACCGCCAATACTTACATGAAATTTGCTCAAATGAACACCAAACTTAGTGATAGGGTTTATAATTAACAAATTCTTTGAGTTTTGGTGTTTGACCATTTGTAGGAGGGCATTTGTGGAAATACACATAAAGGACTAAGAATGTGCAAAGAAATGGAGCATAAACACCATTCTACACAAGCCCAAGGGAGAGAGGCCCAATCACCAGAAGCATCAGGGCCCATATGATAGGAGAACAAAGACAAACCCAAATGAAATTACCTCATCTCTGCGCAAAAACCAACACAGGCCCACTCTAGAAGATCAAAGAAGACACCTTGACAAAGTTGGACTGAAGGTGGCCCAACAGGGGTGCGGCCGCACCCATGCTGGTGTGCCTTGGGCCCAACCTTTTCTAGGCAGTTCGTACTGCCTCTCTTTGGTCGATTCAAGTGGGGATGGCGGTAAATTCATTGCTGAAGAGGCAGTTTGTTCTTTCCATAGGGGGATATCAAGGGAATATTCCAAGGAACCTCACCCCTCCTCTCCACCTATAAAAGGAGGGCCTCTCCCCCTCATGAAAACAACACACAAGTGAAGAAGAGCAAAGCAAGAGCAAGAGCATCACCACCCCATGGGCTTAGGCCCTAGCTAGCTCTAGCAAATTAGTAGGGAGACATGTGAGGGAGAGTTTGGGGAAGAAGTGTTGGGCTTGTCGGTAACCTTCCGCCACTTGTACCTCGACGAACACCGGCTTTGTACCTCGGTGGGTATCTTAGTAAGTGTTTGTGGCTCTCTTGGTTATAAAGTCTTTGAGTAGTTAAGCTACACTTTTACTTGTTTGCAAGTTCGCTATCCGTCCCCATGGCGGATACTCTAGTAGAGTGCTCCCGATAAAGATGGATCACCCTAATCGACACTAGAGTAGTAGTCAATAGCATAGACGTGTTGTCTAGGCTAGAGGCTACCTTCATTTGCCTCGTACTCTATGGTTGAGGGGTAGGTAGCAGCTGGTGATAGCCCTGTCCGTCCCTTGCAATTCCCCACGTTCGGGTATGATGTAGAGCTATAGGTCAGTATCACTTGGCAGACCAGGTGTAAGCCAGTGCCCGAAGTAAGCAAGTAGGAGTAAAGTTTATCTATTCTTAGACCCTAAGCCATAGGAATTCTTCTCTACCCTTATCAGCTATCCTTGTGTTGTCCCTGGACGAAATAGCTAGAAGAAATACCTTTGTTTCCTGTAGAAATACGATACCCTGAATACTTCTGGGTGAAAGCTACAACAATAATTCTGTACGCTTGCAGATTTATTCTGTAGACATTAATAAATACCAACAAGCTTTCTGGCGCCGTTGCCAGGGAGCAGTTGCTATTTTCTTCGAACCTAGTTCATCCTCATATCTATATCTTTTATCTTTTTTTTATAAAAACAAAAAAATTTCTTTTATCCTTTTCATCATGAAGCCATCTTTAAATTCAAATTTGTCTGTGTAACGACCCAAGTTTTGTTACACCGTAAACTCTCACCTTTTGGTCAACCAGGGTCAACTGAGCGACCAACAAACAAAGATATCATTCGAAGGACCCAACTTTGGATGTTGTGACCGTCAAGAATAACTAAGGCGGTTATAGGCTTCAACATGTCCTTAAGATTGAAGAGATTAGATTTATGGACTTAGATTCAGCAGGACAGTAACCTATCGGATAGTCCGCCGCAACTATCTGATCGTCCGATAAGACTGCAGCGACTTTAGGAAGAGTAGGAAATGAGCTATCACCCATTATTATGCTATGGCCCATATGTTAGCACTAAGTGGAGACTTATCCCAGCAACTGACCCTTAGCTCCACTCACTCTCCCACTCTCCCCATTTCCCTCATTCCCCTATCTCTCTAGAATGGAAGGCAAGAAGGAGAAAGCAAGAACTAGAGTGAGAAAGTGGAGGGGATGAAGAAGAGAAGGTGGATCTAGCTTATCAAGGACAACAAGAGCAGCTATGGATCAAGATCATGGACTTCAACCATCTCTCATCCCATGGTTAGTTCAAGAGCTCTCTCTCCTCACCATCTTGAGATCAATCCCCAAACCCTAACCCAAGTCTCTTCTCTTGCATGGATGGATCATGGGGATTGCTTGGTAAGAGACACCTCAAGGATGAGAATCAAGTATGTTGCAGCTCAATCTCTCTTCTCTATCGAGGTCTCTCTTGGATTAGTAAGTCAATAGTTGTGCTAGCTAACCAAAGCCTTAACCCTAAGTATCCTAACTCTAGCAAGTCACCTAAGCTACACTAGAGATGTCTAGCACATGCATGCAAGCCACCACCAAAGATCTAGACATGAATCCCCAAGCCTTTATCTGAGAACCCAAGAGCATAGGTTCTGTCGCCCGATTGACGGAGTGTCTGTCGAACCTGAGATTTAGCCACCAACAACCTAAATATCGTTTGGGGAACACAACAGAGTATCCGCTGAATTATAAAGACTCACAACCAAAGAACCCGAGAGCACTTAGATCCCACCAAATCGTACGTCACACACATCAGAGTATCCGATGAATTATATGCACCTAGCAATCCCTCGGAGCATCCGTCAGAGCCGAACAGAGTCAACCTGAGACAACCCACCTTGGTATCCAGCATAGTGGAGTGTCTGCTAGTAGGAAGGAGTGTCTGACTATCACAGTGATTGTTATAGTTGGTTAGCTAGTGCACTCAATAAGTCACCAAGATTAGATTATATCCTATAGCAATAGAGTCATAGTAGATGTCCCTTCCTAAATCCCAAGTAGGAATCCTAGTTTCCTTATCTCTCTCACAATCATCTCCAATCATTGGTCTTCTCCTTTTAGGCTTGGTTATCCCGCGTAGTGAGGACCATGTGTGAGTCACCGCTAGCTTGGAGTCATTAGGATCGACAACACTATCAGGCAGGCACCCCACTATTATAAACCCTACTTTGGATACTTATCAAGTTGCATTATGAGTCATGCATTGCATGTAGTCTTGGATAATGATCACTCTTATACTACACCTAGAGTAGCCTAATAATATGTAGAAGCCTCTCATCTAAACAATGGGAATAGAAACGCTTAATGCTTATTGCGTAGTTGCTTGGGCAACGGTTGAAGTCGAGCTTGAGAAGAGAACTCATACTCGTGCGTGTAGGATGCTACACCTAGATAATTAACCACTAAAACCAATGAGGGTACAACTTAACTTACCTAACTAATCTAGCTAAGGACTAATATCCCTAATATGATAATCTTGATGATAACTTGGATATCCTGCTCATGCGAGGGGTAGGTCGTCATGAGTGTGGGATCTTAGACGATGTAGCTCGTGGAGCAGTAAGGACCGTGTATTGGGATATGTAAGTCCAAGTTACCACCCATACAGACCACATGTCATGGATGGGTTTGACAAGCCGAGTAACTAGTTGCAACCTGTTTATCCATGAAACTGGCAAGGGGGTTGGCATCGGTCGGGAATGTCCGGGACATTGACCGGGCAACTGCTCGAACCTTTCGTCGGACACTCGGGCCAGCTTAGGGAAAGGTTGGAGAACATGAGGCAACCCTTACTATCAGGCCCAGTGTATGGAGGTTAGTCCTGTTTCTCCGTGTGGGTATAGTTGTACACCTCTGCAGAGCCTTGAAAGCCTAGATTCCTTCAGGACAGAACTATTTGGTTATTTTTCTTTCTATACCCATGGTAGCATGAATGATGGACTATAAGCATTTTGTTATAATAATGAATACCTTTACCTCTATGTTGAGCATAGCATGTCATAACCTTAATGAACATCATTGCTTTCCGCACTCATACAAATACCTAATAACTCCCTTATGCATCCACCAAATACTATATGTTGGAATTAAGTCCTACGAGTACGCAATGTGCTCATGGTGCAGCCGTTAAGTTGTTTTGCAGGAAGTCCGAGCCTCTTCCTAGGTCTAGCTCTGGCAAAGACAATAGTTAGTAGACCTTGGAGCCAGCGTCTTCTAAGATGAGCTGCGTGTAACTCATCGAGTAGATGAGTGACAAGAGTGGCAACCTAGAGTAGCAATATAATTGTTTGGAGTGTCAGATTTAGTAGACATACACCTTCCAACTCTATTTCGTTATTAATAACACTTCAGGAAATAATGTAAGGCTAACGAGGTTGTGTGAATGAGTTGTTTGGAATGCCTTGTATTGGGTATGTGTATGTAACTTAGCATAAAGATCCTAAAGAGGAGTTGCTACGTGCACTCCCAGGGGCCTCGAAGTTGTAAATTCGACAGCCCCCGTCGGCATCGATATTGGTTCCTAACAGGATGGATATCGAGGTTCAACAGCCCAAGTATCAGAGCAATTGATTGGCTTACACCCACAGTCCTCATACAAAGCATTGTTCAACTCACTCCATATGCACTTCGGTCTTCGACTTTAAAAATTTTATTCTACGCTATAGGCAAACCCCTAAGTGTTTTAACTCTTTTCTCTAGTCGATTCACTATAATTTGCAAAGATGTCCAAACGAGTTGTTTTGGAAAAGAAATGGTAGAGAGTTGGTCAGTGTTGTGAAAGGCTTAACGTTGATAGTAAGGTCTACCTAAGTAAGGCATGGCAGGAATTCGTTAGGACGCCCCTAAACGTGTCGTATCGATGGGTTAGCGTCGTTAGAATAGTCTCGACGCCCTTAACTAGACCTTCGAAGTTCCTTCTCGAGTTTCCACCGTTTGCCCCAAAGGCTCAGCAAAGGATGTCGGCAACATCTCCCATGAATCTTGGCCTTATCTTCCAAATTGCAGCCTAGCAACGCGGACATGCACTTGAGAGCACAAGGGAATGACGTGCCAAGCTAGTTCAAGTGTTCAACCACAGTGGTGAAGATGGAGTACCCAACCCATCACCTCATTAGGTAGTACATCAAGTCCATAGTAGAACTAACCAAGTTTGGGGTGTTAAGCAAACACTTCCCCAATGGACCGGAGCGACGTCGGTCTCGGAATGCGGTAATAACAATGCATGACGACGTATATCGGTTGACTAAAGTTTGGCAAGACTATCGTGGCAGTGGCATTCGTAGACACTATAGAGTATGGAATGCTCCTAAAGATGTCATGGATGGTTATCCCATGGTGGGACAGCCTAGACAAAGAGTAGCTAGCAAAGCTAGGGTAGAGAAGTAAGAACCAAGATTACTATAAGAGCACAAATAAAAGGAAGCATGCACACACCTAAAGTACTTATGGAGAGAACAATAGTTCACTGAGCAATCAAGGATAAAGAGTACACTTGAGGCGAATTAGGCTCTATATGGCCAACGGAACAAGGAAGCATAACTACTTAGTAGCCAATCAACATAACAAAAAGAATAAGAAGTCCACACCAATGGTCCACAAGAAGGACATACAACATCTAACAAGATCTTAGCCGAACGACTATGGCCAACGTGACAAGTTAGTCACCTTGGTGGGCGGCTACACATGCAATTGTGCACTTAGTTCATCTATATTAATACTATGCCCAAAATGGTAGAGCAACCAGCAAATCATCCAAGTCCAGTTTCCCAATCCTCAAATGAAGACGTCTAGAAGACTAGAACACATGTCACTATTGAGGAGGCGGCAGCAGGAACTGTTGCTGTTGTGAGGAATACAATGATTGTGTTGATGGTATCTGTGGATACTGCCGAGGAAGCCAAGCTGAAGTAGGCATCATCGGAGGTACCCTTACAACCAGAGTTCACAAGTCAGACCTAAGTTACAAGAGGGAAAGTAAGGAACAGAAGTCAGAAACCAAAGAAATTTAGATATCTACCCAATGCGGTAGCGCTAGACGAAGCATAACCCTAAGGGAATGGCGCCTAGGGAAACACTGGGACCACACCTGTAACAAGGGCTAGTTTAGATTAATTGGATTAAGCATTCCAGGATGTGACCTCGACCAAGGAACCCAACCCTAAGAGGGTGGATAAGATAGGAATACCTGAGTTCGCTGGCGGGAAGTGACGATAGATGTGAGCGGCAAGATTCTCATGGGAAAGCCTAAGCTATGAGATGTTCTAGGCGTTGACTACAATGTCATTGTGAACTCCCTATAGCTCTTCCCTTGTAGAGAGACACTCCATTCTCTTAGTCAAATTGTGTAATGAAGCTTGCAGCAGATCAATGAGACGCTCCTACAAGTATCCCCATTCATGCCTGAACCTCTGATCAAAGTTTCCCGCCATTAGAGCGATCATGTCCTAAACCTAGGTACGAATACCTTTGAAATATGGATCAAAGTAACCATCTGGAGGCACCCAATTGTTCTGACCAACAGCAACTACATTTTTCTTATGACCACGAATACCATGTCAAGCCAAGGACTCACCCTCACCCTCATAACCCCCACTGTTGTCCTCCTCACCCTTAGAAGAAGAAGATGGAGCATGCGAAGATGATGGCAACCCTCTCGGCAGAACTTTCTTCGTGCTCTCTATCACCTTCTCGGTTTCACAATCACAGTCCATAGGGTCATTGTCCTCAGCAACCTGATGGTTGGAGTCATCAATGATCCTCTTTGACTCCTTCCTTTCATGATCACCCCTATGATGACAAAAACTAGAGGAACACCTGCAACCAAGAAGGGGAATGACAATGATTATTCAAAGTTGGATAAAAAGGACTAAATGCAGATCGGAGGTGAGTCCATGATTCGACCTTGTCTGAACTGATTCAGTAAGAGGCAGAGACTATCAGAGCATCTGTCAAGGATCACGAATCATCCACCAATGCAACCAAAAGAAAAAAGTAATTGCAATAGAGAGTATCCTGTCCTTAGCGAAACCTTCCACTAGGATATCGAGATCTTCCGAGAGTATGCAACGCGCACACAAGAGGACATCCATAAGCTACAGACCAACTAGCAAGACGTCCACAAGTATCTTGGACCGTCCATCAGTGGAACTAGCAACAAGAAATAAACATTACAAGGGAAGTTTTCTAAGTCTTTTGAGAATAACAGAAGCATCTACTAGGACAATGGATTATCCATCTGGTTCACAACAAAATAGTAGCCCACAGTGACCGACCTACTATCGATTCTTGAAAACCTTCGATTCCATCAATGCAACTGCTTCAAGAGCTATGTAAGGACATATTCAAGAATGCTCTACAAGATCCCCAAGAAAGATTTACAAGAACTACTAGCCTTGAATAAATCAAGCTAAACATAGCTTTGCAACTTGAAGAATGGAACCAAAAGTGAATGAAAGAGAACCTCACCCGGTACCCCACATTTTGGAGAAGCCATTAGAGGAGCACGTGACTGCAAGCCTCCGGGGAGGTAGCCACTGGACCATTGGTCCATCCATGGGGTATGGCTCTTTTGGCCTCAATGAAGCTCCATCAGTGTCATACCTATAGCTTCTCTTGATTTTGGTGTGACTCTTGACGCTCTCTCCAGTGTCCATTGATTGCCTTGACCATGGTGTAGCTGAGCGATGTGACTATGTGGGGGCATCTAGAAAGTGCAGAGGATCTTAGAGAAACTGACATGTATCCTCTATTTATTTATGAAAGGAACGGCAGGAGATTAAAGATGGCAACGGGTGTGGTGCCCGCGGATACTACCTTCTTACGCCTGTGCCCGCTAGCTAAATCTCTTGCCCACGCCCGCACCCTCCATCCGCGGGCATTTCATGCCCGCAGGCATGCCCGTGTGCCCGCCAAGTTGAGCATATACATAAACCATAGTGCATTACAAGAGATATGAAGATATAGATTCATAGCAAATCGTGTATATATACATATATTTGCTTGTAGGTCCCACATGTCAGACCTATGGAGTGGGTCTGGCAGATACATGGACGAGGATAGCAAATTTCTTTGCTTGTGAAGAACTATCCTCTAGGTTCAGGATGGTGCCCACACCCATGCCTGTGGGCAAGAAGTGGTGCCCGTATCCTTGCCCATCGGGTTCCATGCCCGCGGGCATGCGGGCATTCTGTGCCCGTTGCCATCTTTGTAGGAGATCCACAAACTTAGCAAAAAAGTGTCAGCTATATGGGTCGATGGAGGGCCATGGGCTGTAGCCGCATTGAGGCCTGCTTAGATCAGTACAAGAGGAGGCAATGAACCAGGAAGGAGGCCATCGAATATCAAAAGACAAACACATCTCCCCTCTAGTTACTATACTTCTTTCTCCTCTAGCCTATCTTCCTCTTGTACCCGGATTCTCTACTTCCAGTTCTTCTATATCCTTCTAGTACCTTCCTCTAACATCTTATTCCCCTACTCGCTACTTATCCCCAATTTCCATCTCGATTGTATCTGATTGTTAGAGTTATTAGTGAAGCAGTATTGAGATCGCTAACAATTGGTACCGGAGCTAGTCGATTCTCGGTCTAGCACCATGAATTCTTTTCTCCAATTTCTCCTCCATGAGATCCATAGGACGTTCGACGAGGCTAAAGATGACCATTTGGGCAGCCTGGCCTGGCCCGGCATGGGCCCGTGCCAGGTACGACCCGATAGGGCATGACACGGTAGAGCATGACGGGCCACCGGGCTGTGCTGCCCTAGTCCACCGTGGCTGGCTGATGGCCCAGGCATGGCCCGTCAGGCCACTTTCTGTGCTAGGCCAGCCCAGAAAGCACGACCTTTTTAGCAGGCTAGGCTAGCCTAAGGCCTGCATCAGCGGAGGAAGGGAGAGAGGTCGAGGCGCATCAGCGTGCTCCAACTATGGTGGTGGCGGCCTCAGATCGTCCCCTTGAGGTGGGCGAGGAGGTTGCCACCGTCGGTGGTGCAGGCATTAGTGCAGGGGGCAAGGAGGTGGCCATCATCGGTGGTGCGGGCATGGAGGTGGTGGCTGTTGGTGCGGGGGCAAGGGGGAGGACGTGGGCACATCATCCTCCATGGGCTCCGTGGCAATGGCCTCCGCCATGCTCCGCGTGGAGTCTCCTGTAGCCTCCCCATCCTACATGGCCACCACACCGGTTAGGCTACGGCGGAGATGCCCCGTGGAGGGCCGCACCAATGAGGGCTCCCCTTCGTCAAAGATTCTCTAGATCTGGTGAGGAGCATGATGGAGATGCTCCCCTACGACGGTGACGAGCTCCACTACATCAGACTTGAGTGGCTCCATCCTCCTACGTCGGCCTTTGCGGGAGGTGAGAACAAGGAGACGGCCAGGAGGTTAAGAGGCGTGGGGATGGGAAGGGAGTTAGGGATCAAGGGGTGGGGGCAGGGCAGCATGCTAGCTAAGGGAGCAGGCCAGCTAAGGGAGTAGGCTGGCCTTGGGGAGGGGAGGAGGAGTGAGGAGGGTGAGGGGGGAGGCTGGGCCACTGCCAGGCCGACCGTTGAAGGCTGGGCCATGCCGTGCCTGCCCATGGGCCTGATCAGTGGCCCAGGCATGGTCTACTCCCTCAGGTCAGGCTAGCCCAGGCCCGCATGTCATCAGGTCAGGCTGTGCTCATGTTGGGCTAAAAAAGTGGGCTTCGTACCATGTCGTCGTGCCTCTGCCTGCATGGACATTTATAGATGAGGCCGATGCTCGTTGGGACCAGTGCTTCACCAGGCTATGGTTCCTGTGGACGCGCTCGTCACCTCCACTAACCTCGAGGCATAGCTCGATGCCATCTAGAAAGTCACCATCACGCTGCCCCATGGCTCCAAGTCATCTTGCCTTGGCTCCGTGTCCGAGTCCGACCTCGCCTGCCTAGAGCAGCTCACCGTCGATGAGACAACGAGCTCTCAGCAACTGGGGTGGGCTATTCGAGCAGCCTACCCAAGTCTGTGAGGAGCCGCATGCTGACAGGAACTAGGATTCAGGCAAGCGTAAGCCCGCGGTCCTCCCCGATGGCACGCCCACCTTGGTCCTTCATTGGGACTCCACAGAGCACAACTCTACTAAGTCTTTTGTCCTTGTTGAGGCAAACTCTACAAGCGAAACCACTCCGAGATCCTATAGTGCTGCATCCCCATCGAATAAGAGAAGCGGTTGCTGAGCAATATCCATGGTGGGATCTGCGGTCACCATGCCACGCCTAGAACCCTGGTCAGAAACACATTTGTCAAGGCTTCTACTGGCTGACTACAGTAGTCAACGCCGAATAGATTGTGCGCACCTATGAAGGGTGTCAGTACTACGCTTGGCAGACCCACTTGCTGAACCAAGCACTCCAGACGATCCCCATCACATGGCCATTATGGTCTGGGGCTTAATCTGGTCGGACCTCTTAAAAGAGCGCTCGAGGGCTATACCCACTTGCTTGTCACCATAGACAAGTTTACAAAGTGGATAGAGGCCCGACCGATCTCAGCGATCAAGTCCAAGCAAGCCGTGCTGTTCTTCCTTGATATCGTCCATTGCTTTGGAGTACCAAACTCCATTATCATGGACAATGGCATGTAGTTCACCAAAAAGAAGTTCCTTCGATTCTACGATGAATATAACATCCCTGTCGATTAGGCCACCGTAGCACACCCCCGCACAAATGGGCTGGTCGAGCGCGCAAATGGCATGGTCCTACAGGGTCTCAAGCTTAGGATCTTCAACCGGTTGAACAAATTTGGCAGACAATGAGTCACAGAGCTTCCTATGGTGCTCTAGAGCCTAAGGATGACCCCTAGCTAGGCCACTGACTACACACCATTCTTCATGGTCTATAGTTCTGAGGCTATCCTCCTAACCGACCTTGACTACAGAGCACCAAGGGTTAGGGCGCATGATGAACAGGGAGCCAAGGCATCCCTTGAGGACGCCATGGACCAGCTGGATGAAGCACGCGATGTTGCCCTCCTCTGCTAGGCCAAGTACCAGCAAGCATTATGACGGTACCACAGCCGTCGAGTGCGAGGTGAGGCCTTCAACATCAGAGACCTGGTCCTCTACCTCGTCTAGAGCAGCAAGGACCGCCACAAGCTCTCTCCGACATGGGAGGGACCGTACGCCATCGTGGAGGTGCTCCGAATGGGTGCCTACAAGCTCAAGACCGTCGATGGCGGAGTCTTCATCAATGCCTGGAACATCGAGAAGCTATGTCGCTTTTACCCTTAATAAACGCACACTTTCTCTTATTAGTTTCGCTATCAACTCCACGACCTTTAGTGACACCCGATCCCAGCAGTGGTGGGGTCAGGCCTCACTCAAGGGGGGGGGGTAATAAGAGCTTACCTATCCGGTAGACATTCTCTATGCTCGACCTTCTCTCACATTAAGACCTAGAAGCGAGGTTTGAGAAAACAAACGCTGAGTAAAACTGGTCAGACTACGAGAAACCTATGCCTTGGCGGCTATGACATCTTTGCTCACCAGCGTGATCAGAGTTTTTTTCCATAGCTCGGGCTTTTTGGCCTTAGCTACCGAAAAAGTCGGTGCGCGTCTAAGAGTATATCCACCAGGCAAACATTCTCCATGCTGACTCCTCTCATGTTGAGACCTAGAAGCTAGGGATATAGAAACAAACTCTGAGTAAAACTAGTTGGACTGCGAGAAACCTATGCCCTGACAGCTACGGCGTCTTTGCTCACCAGCGTGATCATAATTTATTCACCCACACCCCGAGCTTTACAGACTTAACGACGGAAAGGGTCAGAGCACACCAACCTTTTTATATGAAAGGGGGAGAAGGGCTAAAAATTGTTTGGCCATACTGAAATTTAAGAGCTTGTCCATTTATTACGAGTTTGTCGCCTGGCTTATCTGCCTAACTAAGTTTTTGGGTGAGATGTTGTCATCCCCTATCTCCACAGGTAAGTCCTATCCCAGCGGTAACACAAGTCGATCAGACGGCTTGGCCACTACCGAGAAATGGGTAGGGTGCTGCAGGATGCCCCACATGGGTTATGCCGACCTCATCACAGACGATGGACCCGTATTCCACTCGAACATGTCCAATAAGAGCTCCCCGAACCCATCACTCATGCCATCAAGGTAGGTGCTGCGCCAGCAGGTTGCCCTTAATTTGCACACGTTTTCTCTTATCAATTTCACTATCGAGCCCCCAACCCTAGCAACGGCAAGGGGCCGAGCCTCACTCGGGGGCTAGCAAGAGTATCTATTTGCTAGACATTCTTTATGCCTGACCCCTTCTCATGTTAAAAAACTAGAAGCAAGGTATACAGAAACAAACTCTGAGTAAAACTAGTCAGACTGCAAGAAACCCACGCCCCAGCAGCTACGGCATTTTTGCTTAGCAGCATGATCAGAGTTTTTGTCCCCGCACCCCAAGCTTTAGCCTCCGCCTTCTTGGGAAGGGTTTGGAGGGGCCCACCTATGGAATCTCCATCGAGGAGAGGCCAGTAGGTCACCCAAAGTTGATTGGATGGCTTCGGCCACTACCGAGAGATGGGTAGGGAGCAGCAGGATGTCCCATGCAAGTCACACCAACTCCATCATGAATGACAAACCTAGACCCCACATGGAATATCTGGTAAGAGCTCTCCAAACCCGTCACTCGAGCCATCGAGGTAACTTTACCAACCCCACTTTACTTTTCTAGTACATGAGCATTCATTCATCCATTCTCAAGCATGCATTCATACATTCATTCATACATCCAAGCATCGCGTATGCAATTATTGCATCACAATGTTTCGTGTTGCATCACGAAGCAGTAGTCGTCTCATTCGACATGAGTGGCAACCGACCGAGGTTCGAAGGTCGGCCTATGAAGGGCTCGAGGTCGCCTCATGTCAAACAGAGCCAGGGGAGAAAACATAGATGAGCCCCAATGGCCTTGCTCGACCCCACTTAGAAGCAGACAGGGACATCTATACCTTTCTCGTTCGATCCTAACCTTGAGCCAAGCCCATAGAATCTCCATCGAGGAGAGGCCAGCGGGCCACCTGAGTCACTCTCCAAAGTGACACAGGCATCTACCAGGAGGCAAGTTAAGGAGTAGTGAAATGCCAGATGAGGGCTATGCCGACCCTATCAGCGGATGATGGACCCAGATTCCACTCGGACATGCCCATTAGCGAGCTCGCTGAGCGCTACACTCAAGCAATCGAGGCAAGTATCGTTAGCTTAGCCCCTTCGGTTGCAAAAACCATGGACAAGGTGACACATGAAACACGGCCTACCCCCATCGAGCCCCATGAGGCTCAGGGGCTCGAGCCGCTCAACCCGAATTCAAGAATCCACCTAACTAGGGTTCGAAGACCAGCCCACGAAGGGCTTGAGGCCACCTCACGTCGAACAAAGCCAGGGGAGAAAATGTAGATGAGCCCTAGTGGCCTTTGCATGACCCACTCAGAAGCGGATAGGGTCATCTCGACCTTCTTGTTCGCTCCTAACCTCAAGCCGAGCCCATGGAATCTCCATCGAGGAGAGGTCAGCGGGCCACCTAAGTCGCTCTCTAGAGCAACACGGGCATCTGCCAGGAGGCAAGTTAAGGAGCAGTGGAATGCCACATGAGGGCTATGCCAACCCCATCATGAATGACAAACCTGGATTCCACTCAAACAGGCCTGATAGCGAGCTCATCGAGCATGTCACTCGAGCCATCGAGGCAAGTGACGTTAGCTCAACCCCTCTAGTTGTGGAAACCACGGATGGGGCGACGATCACAAAGACTAGCCGACCCTTGACCGGACCCCAGCTATGTGTGGGGGCTCAAGGAAAGTTGGACTCGCAAGAATACCGAAAGCATGGTCGCAGAACGATGGCTTCGATCCTAGTGAGGGATACGCATGAAAACAAGAGACGCTTTCTCCTACTAGTTTCGTTATCCTCTCCTCGATCTTTAGTGACACCCAACCCTAGCAATGACAAGAGGTCGGGTCTCACTTAGGGGCTGATAAGGGTATACATACACCCTTTCTAAAAACAGTCGTCGTGCCCGACACCCTTCCTCACATTAACCCTAGTAGCAAGGTCCGCGAAAATGAATGACTGAGCAAGGCTGGTCAAACTGTGAGAAACCTATGCCCCAGTGGCTATGGCACTCTTGCTTACCAGTGTGATCAGAGCTCTATGGTCTTAACAAATGGAAGGGTCAGAATGCATGAACCCCTTTTCACACATAAAAGGGAGGAAAAACAAATTCGTTCGCACCAAAACAAAATGACAAGTTTGTTCAAATGATACATAAGGGTCAGAACTTGTTCACTTATTATAAGAATGATCACCTGACCTATTGAACTAACTAACCCCTATAGGGGAGAACTATGCCTTCGATCCTATCCGCTAGGTCCTGCAAAAGGGGAGCCACCACCGCATCCATCTTCTCTAGCCCGTGGACTTCATAGCCAGGCATGAAGCCATGGCTCATCATCTCTAGATCGATGTTGTCCCCATAATGAGAATAAGCAATCACGAAGGATTGATTGACCTCGGCGCGAAGGGCATTCCTCTAGAGCTGGCGCACCCAAGCCATGATCTTGATGGCACGGGCCACGAGCGAGGTGGTCTCCTCTGACCGCACTACCTCAAGGTCATCGTAGACCACTCCGAGGGTGGCACTTAGGATACCGAGCTCACCGCTCTCCACATGAAGATTCCTCCTCACCTTAGTGAGGCCCACAGCTAGCCCAGCAGAAACATATTAGAGCTTGGCCTGGAGGGAGCCGACCTTCTGTTGTGCATCGTCGCGCTATTGGCAGGCCTAGTCACGCTCTTGGAAGGCCTAGTCACGCTCCTCACAAGCTGTGCAACACTCTGAGCAGAGCCTCTCCATGGTCTGGAGTAGCTCATCCCACTCCTTACGTAGCCAGGTGACAGCCATGGTGTCCAGGCTCGCCCTCTTCTCTAGGGCCATGAGCTTCTCCTTGGCCCCCAGCTTCAGCACTCTTTCCTTCTCAACCTCATCCAGAAGGTCAAGGATCCACTAGCGGGTCTCGGCATCCTTCTAGAGTAGCTTGTCTTGCTCCTTCCTGACCTTGGTGGCATCCTCATCGTCCCTCTATGACCTCGCCGATAGGGCCTCGAACGCCTTCTCAGCCTCATCAGCATCCCGATGGGCCTCAACCACCTGTGACCAGAGACTATTTGCCTCTTCAGCGAGGGGAGTCAGCTTGGTCACCCTCTGCTGGGAGGCAACAAGCTAAGCGGTCACCTCCTCATGTAGCCATGCCTCCTCGATGAGGCAGTCCTAGTTCTCCTTCTGTTGACAAAGGAACAGAGACTTCCCCCGGCTATGAGCTATGAGGGACTGTAGTGAAACGATGGCCATAATACAAAAAGTATATAGAGAAAGAAAAGGGCAAGAAGCAGGATCAGGAAAATACTTGGCCGGAGGAAATGCCAAAGTCATGCAAGGCACCCCTGGCATGGTCTAAGGCTTCCAGCACGGATGTGATCCCCACGTCGAGGCTCTCCCGCTCCATGCTCTCAGCGATGTCCTCGAGGGCAAAGAGCGTCGACGCCGGATCTTGTGGATTCGTCCACCGGAGTAGGGGCTCACCCCATGTGGGCGAGTCATTGCCTATCGACGTTAGGGCCAGGGATGACTCCTTGCCAGTTCTGAGCATGGTTAACCCCTCTCTCCATGATGTCCCTCTGAGGGACCCCTTCCTATGATGGAAGGGGTTAGCGGTGTGGGCGCCAACCTCTCATCGCCACCATGATTCCCGAGAAACCCTCGGCCGTGTCCCCCTTCATCCGACCTAGGCTAGGCGTCGTTGCTTGGGCTACTGATGGCATGGGTCATGCCGGTGCCTCAGGCATTGCTACAGTTGCGCCCGATTATGACTCATCCATCACAGCCGCTGCCACCTCCACCTGCATTGGCAAGGTCATGAACAATAGCATCACCCCACCATAGTCAGCGCCATGAGCATGGTCGATAGCCCCATCCACCCCATCATTGGTAGTGGTATCATGGCCATCGCTGGCTACTTTGCGACCTCCGAAGGCGCCCTTTGAGCCCCCACGTCTGCCCGTCCTATTGAGGGCATGGACGCCACCATGGGCAGCGTCCAATAGGCCAATGACGCGGTCACACTGGTGCAGCTCCTGCCCAAAATAGGTGTGGCACCAGCCTATGGTTGCCGCCTCAATTGGAGGGCGATGCTCTTCTTTGGCACCGGCGCTAAAGGATTGCACTGCCTGCCGATGCTGCAAGGGATGAAAAGCATAAGTCATGATGAAATCTAACTAAAACGGGAAAAAACAGAGGAACCGACAATTCACCTCAACGTTGTTGGGCAGTAGATGCATTTGGGGGGTGAACCCCCTGACCTTTGCTCCGTCTCATTAGAATGAGGTTGTTTCGAGCCCGCCCCCTGCTCTTGGGTAGAGGGGCTCGCTCCCCTTAGCTCTTGGGGCATGATAGCGGAGCCACCCACCTCCGCTGGCACCTTGGGTATGGCAACAGAGCTGCCCGCCCCTGTTGACTCCTAAGGGAGGTCGACGGTACATCCCACCTCTGCTGGCTCCACTAACGTACCCTCCTCTCCGTAGAATGGGAAGGGTCTCGACTCCTGCAAGGATGAACCAATACCTATCAGCACATCCTCATTCTCTAGGATGTCCCACTCGACATTGTTGGCTACCTCATCATTGTCACCATTGTCATCATCATCGTCGCTGTTGGTGTCCACCCCCTGTTCCCACACTTGCAGCTTCTGCTGCCTCTTCCTCTTCTTGTCCTCTTTCATCTTCCTCAGTCGCTTGCCCTTAGCATGATTTGCCGCCCTCCTAGATGAATCCCTTAGCAACGATGCTGGGTTGTCCATGAAGATGAGGTCCTTCGGCTGGTCCCACCCCTCTCAAAGTTAGTATCAAGAGGTCAGGAAATCTATTGAAGAGAAGGCATAAGAAGGGTAAACTTACAAAGATGATGTGGCCTAGTTCCAGCCACATCGGAGGATGTCCTAGCACCAGGTAGACGAAATCATGGGGGCACCCACGTCATCCTATGAGAGCTCCATTGCCTCCTTGATGTGTTGCGTGATCTTAGAGTTGGGGAGCGCCCCCTTGTAACACCCCAGGTGTTTGCCACCAGTTAAGCAATGGGTTTGAGCTCAAACATGGCATATTAAGTGATGATGAAGATGCCAAGGTCCAACCTATAGAAATGAGCCCCAACCTAAACTTGGATATTGCACCTTTGCTCGCCTATACACCCCTTTTCAAGATATATGCTTGGGTGGTGTGATTGGGATATCTTCATGTGTCTCACATCAATACCCATCTATATTGGACACTCGAAAAGTTTCATGAAGTTTGGAATCAAAAAGTCACATGAAATGATAAGTTATATCCTTGTTGGAATGATTTTACTAAGTGTTTGAATTGCACTATTAAGTGAATAAGAACATGAGATGTCAACCAAACCTTGCAACCTTGCCAAAATGACTCTAGATGAACTCTACAACAAAAGTCATGAAAGGTTCATGTTGGGCAAATGCCAAGAAAATGCTCCAATGGATCAAAAATGATAATTTAAGCTTCATCGTGATCCTACTTTGGTCAAAGTAGAACAACAGGTTCTATACCAGTTTTGAGGTTGGACCTTAAATGAAAGTTGTAGTCCATATCATGCAGAACAAACTTTGTTTTTGGACTAAGAGCTAGATCATCTTGGAACTAAGTCAAATCGAGGTCACAAGATCAAATTTGCTGCTGATTTCAGCACTTAGAAATATTCTAAGTCTAGAAATTCATTGACATCGGCATTGACGTCTCGCGTTCTCTGAAATTCATTAAGCAACTCAACTTGGTCCAAAGATAAAAGTTGGAGTGTACATGATGGAGATGAGCATGTATAAAGATGGCACTTGTTGGACTTCGTTTTGACCCTCAATTTGGGGCTTTTGTTCATCGCCGTCAATGCATTGACACTATTAACTTGGAGCCTAATTACCCGCTGATCCAGAGCTCTAATGACTTGGCTCCTTAAATGAGAAATGTAGAGCAGTCCGAGGTGAGCAAACTTCGTTTTTGGCCCACGGTCTGATTCAGCCCGGAAGCGGCCCAAATCGGCTCCCCACGTCGGTCATACCGTCGCCCGCCACGTGCTCGGTAGAATGCCTCAAAGGACGCCGCGTGTCTGTGGACATGGCCACCATTGCCGAGCTTCCTTGCCGCGTGCCCTGCCTCCTCTGCCACGCGCCCTGCCTCCCCTACGCGGTATAGAGCTGGACGCCAAGCTCCCCACTCCCCAGCGCTCTCCCTCACTTGCTCTTCCTCGCTCTGCTCCGCGCCGGGACGCGCGTCCACCATGGTCGGCTGGCTGAGCTCATCGTCGCCGCATCCTTGCCACTCCAAGCCCCCACGGCCGTAGCCACGTGCACCACCGCCTTTGCCTCGTCGTGCTGCACCTCGCGCGCACGCTCGCCCAAGCCATCGGCCACCGTATCGCCGTCGCCACCGGAGGACCGCAGCCGCCGCCGCTGCATGCCGCCGGCATGTGTGGCTAGGGCACCACGGCCCGTCTCCCGGACATCCGCGGCAGCCTTAGGGTGCGCGTGGACCCGCTAGTGCTCCCCCGCCCCTCAGCCGCCGACGGCATGGCCTCCTCCGGCCGGAGCAGCGATTCCCCGACGATCCTCTGCTCCAAATTCGCGTCAGGGACCTCGTGCGACAATTCGATGAAAGTCAAGGGCCTAGCTGCAATGTCATAGACTCATGTGAATAGTGCCGTAAGGACTGGTTTGTAATTATTTTGCAGGAACTTTGGAAATTCATAGTAAATCGTAGAAAATTCGTAAAATAGTAAATAAGGACTTTTTGGAATCCTTGTGAAATTGTCTATGCAGTGGATCTATAATATGGCATGTTTTAGTTTAAATATTTTATGGTAAAAATAGATTTGTGCAGTAAGGTTGTAATGCTAGTTGAATTTGTTATTTTTCATGACTGTAGATCTAGGGCTCCAAATGAAGTGAAATTTTTGTGGCATGCTACTCATGTGATAGTTGATGTGTGATAAAAATTTCATGAGTATTGGATGAAGTATGAGTGAGTTATTGGTTTATCTTGCTCTCACATGAATTCTTGCTTTAGCAACTTGTCTTTTTCATAGAGGTTGCTATACATATTCAAATGGAGTGAAATTTGTACAGTAGACTATTGAGAGGATATGTGAGCCACTGTAATTTTTGTAGAAGTTATTGTGCACTTTTGGTATATGTTCATTAAGTCACCTTGTTATCTAAAATAAATTAAGAAATGCATTAAAAGAATTTATTTGGTCATGGACACTAGGTTTTCTGGTGTTCTTTAGTCATGTGTGAAATGTTGGTAAAGTTGGTTTTGCCCAATTATGTATTTGCAACATAAGTTAATAATTATTTTCTTGCCGATGTGGTTTATGGACAGATCTGGGAACTTAGCAATGTTCTTCATGATAATGTGCTTTGTTGTGAAACTTGTTTATACAAAAGTTGTAGATAATTCATGTATCTAGCTTCTATTAAAATTTGGTGTCATTTGGCCAAGTAGTTTAAGAGCTACAGCTATTTAAAGTTGGGTTTCAGAAATGGCTGCTTTCTGTCAATTGTAGACTAGTTTCTGTAAATAGATATATTTGACTTAGTTAACTTGAGAATCATGCTAAGATGATTAAAGATGAATTGTAGAAAATTTCATAAGCTTTCCATAATGTCTTCTTGCAAGTCATTTGGATTTGTGTAACTCCAGTTATAGCTAAATCTTGTAGCTGCTGTTTGCATGTCCAGAAATTGGCAGATTCCAATTATAGTGTTTGCTTGTATATTGTTAAGTGTGACTTATGCCTTGAATGATGACTGAGTTAGAGCACCTGAGATCTTGGGAAACTTGTGTCATGCTTGGTGTTGTTGTCTCCGTTTGCCATCTTAGCATGATTGATTGTGTGATGTTTAAGTTAAGCATCACAAAGTACTTAAGTGTGTTAGTGTAAACTATGCTTGTCTTGCTTGCTAGTTTGTGATGTGTCTCATGATACTATTCTTCATATTTATGCACTTGCATATTGCATCTCATCTAGGTATGCTAGATGAACCACGTGAACAACATGATGTTGGAGCCGAACCCAAAGACGATGTATGGATGATCTATCCCGAAGATGGAAGGACTAAGCGAATGCTAGGACCTGAGACGTCACCAGGACGGTACAAGCTAACTGAACTGACTTGTGTTGGATCCCAGGCAAGCCCCGGAGCATTATAAGTCTCCTAATTTATAAAAGCAATTCTTTCTATATATGAGTTATATATTGTTGCATTAAGTTGTATGAGTTGATTGAAACCGTTGATGCATTTATTACTATCCTTGCCTACCTTATTACCTTTTTACCCTATTAGGTCAGGATCGAATAACTGCTTAGCCTTGCTTAGACCGGTAGCGATCGGTGATATCCGGTCACCTACATTATAGGTGGTTACTGGAAGAATTTAGCTATGGAAAGAATGATATCCTGGAATTAACCATGTGTGATGGATAATTGGAGACCGGACGGAAAAAGTTGGAGGCAACCAGACAGGGTTCTGGGGTGCTGTTAGTTTCCGTCTATGTCGATTAAGGACCGACCGTTGTTGGCCCTCGAGTCATGTTGAACGCATGCCTTACATTTAGCTGGTCGGATAAAGTACCTTCCGACCACGAAGCTGGGAGATTATTCGGGCCGAGTAGATTGCCCGCAGCGCACTGTGCCGGAGCAGGTGTGGTAGGACACGGGGGCGAGATGATAAGACCAAAGTGCAGTCGGTCGGCCCCTGGGTACATGTGGTTCCTGGCAAACTCGAGATTCCTAGATAGTTGACTCGGTGATCAATATCTCACTTTAGCAGGTGAGTGAGGTTTGTGTAAGGAATAAATCACCAGCTGGTTAGGAATCGATTCGAATCGCCATCGCTCCTGGATAGTGAGCACTTGACTCGAGTTACTGCATCGTAGTAATTATTATGGAACAATGATGGTTATCTGGATGGTATGGGATATGCTAAATCTAAATTGGTAACTGGATGTTATTGGTTAATCAAGTGATTTGCTATAGTACAAGTGCTTACCTAGATGGATAGGTCATAATAAAGATGATGCAAAGTACTTAAAATGGTTTCTTTATGATAGCTTATGCTTTTCGCAAACAAGTCAGCTAGCCTACTAAAGAAAGCCTTGCATAATCCTTGGTGTCGCTTTATTTTGGTTTAAGACGGGTAAGTCTGGCTGAGTACATTCGAGTACTCAGGGTTTATCCCACCTTGTTGCAGGTGATGTTCTCGACCTGTTGATGATGGTGGCTAACCACCGGTGGGCTCGGTGATTCTATACTTACTTCTCATCTATATGCTTTTGTCGGATGATGTCACTATGCTAGCAATATATTTGGAACTTATATTAATGTAATCATTTGGAAGCTATGTTGTTTTCACTAAGCGATTTTGAAACTCAAACTTGTACTATTATTGTTAAACCCTTTGTAATATTATTTCTGCTGCAACCCGATGTATGTGATGTGTATTTGCTTAATCACGCGATCTTGGTTGTGATGTTGATTTACCGAGGTCTTTCGGGACACTCGGCGGACTATCGGGTTTATATGAGTAAAAGTATGGGTGTGTCAATGTGTTAGCGGGGACAACCGTACTTGATCTTGTATAAATTGGGCAGTTCTATCACACCCCTCAGCGAGCGCCATTCCATCAAACGACGACTCGGGTGTCATCGCGTACAGCAGGAGCACGCGCGTCATCAATGGCACCACCCTCCTTGCGTGGTAGGCCCCGATGATGCCCAACCCCTTTAAGCCATTCTTCTTGAGGATGTGGATGGCGGTGATGTGGTCCTAGATCTTCTTCTTGTCCTTCTTCAGGATGCCCCACTTCCTCCATGACTCTGGGGCCTCCTCGATTAGGTGTCCGGTGAACTCCAGCAAAGGGGCAGCGACATTGTTCTTGAGGTAGAACCACTGCAAGTGCCACCCTTTGTTGGACATTGATAGTGATGAGGACATCACTACTTCATCGCATACAAGCCAAGTAGAGGAGGAGGTCTAGCATGGGCGTCCAATTCATCTTTTTCATGGTGGAAGCCGAGTCCAACTCAAGTTCGAGTCTGGTTCGGGCTCCAGGACCAGTCTGCCTTAAACTGGTCACCCAGGATGCATCCAGACTCCGTTTTCAACGATCCACATATGGATGGAAAGATAATTGGATAAGGAAACAAACCTAGTTGGTTTAACGTCAAAAGGCCTTCGTAATCAATGGGAATCATCAAAACAAGTCAGCGTCCAGAATCTATCAGGATGCTGCGACACCGTCTTTTGGTCCGTTGGACCGTGTATCGTGTTTGGGCCCATTAGGGGCCATGTCTAGGGGGGTGACGCCCAAGACTCTATAAATACCAGCCGTCGCTCTCCTTAGGATTTGGGTTTTGTTTAGTTCTTGATTTCCTCGTGAAACAGACGTCGTTTTGCTGCAACTATCGCCGCCAAGGCCACTTGCTGTGAACCAGGGCCCTAGTTCTTCATCTTGTTCGCCTGTGGCGATTAGTCCTTTCGAATAAAGACTTGAACTCTTTCTTGATTTCATAAGCCTCATATTTATTTGCAATTTTAGATTGCGTTCATCCCGTTCTTGCTTGTGTTCTCGATTCGCTTGCAGGAAAGCCTTCTCGGCGAGGTCAATCGCGTTCGCGTGGTTGATAACCAACGGAGCAGTGGTGTAATGGTTGCGGGGGTCCAAATCATTCTTGGTTCGAAGCCTACATCATAAACGTCAAGTCTCCACCAATCGACGCTATCATATCTTTCGGAAGATTGGGCCTAGTCTACATCAAGTGGTATCAGAGATCTTGTTGTCCGTTAGGTATAACTTTGTTTCCCCCTTTAGATTATTACTGTTTTTGCATTACCTACCGTCCACAAAAAGCCAAAAAAATATACATCGTCACATATTCCTTGTCCTATAGCCTAATTGTGTCGTGCAAGTTCGTCTCTGATTTGCGTTGTTGAGTTTGTGCCCTAGGTCAAGTTCTTGTTGCTGGTTTTAGATCGTTTTTTAAGTCTAGTTTGTGTTTTTCCCTTTGTTTTTCATCATAATCCGTGAACACCTTCAAGTATTGCTGTGATTCCTTTGTATTCATCAAACTCTAGTCCACGTCATCTTATTTGTTACACTTGTCTTCACTGTTTTCATCAAATCCTTGCTGTCGTGACCAATTTTGCGCACATTGTTCCCGTTTTGTCCTCTAATTTGGAGTCCGTTCTTAAAACTGGTCTAGTTTTCGTATACGAACTCCATTTTCAACGTTCCATATATGCAAATCGATTAGAAAAAAAATTTGGATCCATCCATCCCCCACTTTGTTGGGGTTCAAAAATTTTAGATTGGTCAAAAAGTGGTCACAAGATCATCTTTTCGTGGTCACAAGGTCTTTGTCGATTTCGAGCACGTCTTCTGGAAATTCCACAGGCCACATCTTTCACTTGTTTAAGCTCAAAATTTCTGTGGTTACTTCTTTTGTGCTCCTAAGTGAAGAAAAAATATCAAAAAAATAAAAAGAAAAAGTCAAAGAATCCCAAAAAAACAACTACAGCCCAAAAATAGAGAAAAAAGAGGGGCAAAAGTGGAATAATATCTAGAGGAGCACATAGAGAGCGCCATTTGAGCTGTATTTGCGTGTGCTGATTTCTACCTTGTTCCTAATCATATTCTTGCTGTCCACATCACTTGATTCATCTGGTACTTGGAACATGAGTAGGCTAGCAACTAAGACAAGTACTTGGGATACTTATTCAGCTTTGCTAATCAGTTGCGAATTTTGTTATTCCTTACTACTATATTGTGCCTGTCCAAGCTCCACTTTCTTCTAACCAAGTACAGGTTCGCCTTGCAACTGTTACACTCAAGCTACAACGGTATCACAGTCATCGACCGATTGCACCGCCTGTTGCTTTGGTAAGAACACTTGTAAGACCGTGGTAAGACGCTTGAGAGTTGAGTGCCTTATTTTTCCTTGTCCGCAACCTAAGTAGTTGGTAGGGATAATACTATTTGTGTTGTCTTTTTCTTTCTACTAACCATGTCAGGAAAAGCCGGAGGCAGCGGCCAAGGAAACGAGGATGCACATATGGATTTCAATGACTGTGTTTCTAAGAATGAGCTCCGTGCCGTTCTTGATGACAAGTTTAATGAGATCCTTCAACAAATCTCCAATTTGGCCAAAAGGATTGAAGATGTTGAACAATGACATCCGGAACCACATCCTGAAGAAGATGATGATGATCTCTCTAAGGAGGACGATGGCGACGTAGAGGCTAAAGCCGAAGCTCAACGACGTGCTGAGGATGCATGTAACCGTAATCGGTTGAACTTTAACTAACGCGGTATGGGAGGTAACAACCAAGGTAATAATAATCTTTTCTCTAAAACCAAGTTTAAGATACCTTCTATTTCTGGTTCTGCTGATCCTAAAGCATATTTAGATTGGGAGATGGCTGTAGATAAAAAATTTAGCTCCCATCAAGTACCTGAAGAATATAGAGTTAGACTTGCTACTAGTGAGTTTACTAGTTTTGCTCTTTTCTGGTGGAATGATATTTGCAATAATGCTAATGCTAATGCTAATGCTCAAATACCTCAAACCTGGACTGTACTTAAACGACGAATGAAATCAAGATTTGTTCCTCCATACTATCAGCATGATCTGCGATTAAAACTGTAACATTTAAATCAAGGTAGTAAAACTGTTGAGGAAGATTATCAGGAGCTTTTAATTGGTCTAGCACGTAGTAACATACAAGAGGATGATATGGATAAGTGTTCTAGATTTTTTGGAAGTTTACGTCATGAAATACAGGATGTTCTTGACTATAAAGAATGGACTAGATTTTCCCAATTATATCATTATGCTATTAAAGCTGAAAGAGAAGTACAGGGACGACAACCTAGGCGATCCACGACTCCATCCATGACTCCATCCGTTCCTTCACGTCCAACCGAGGTGAGTAAATTTTCTAATGTGTAAACACCACCAGCGCCTATAAAGAAGAATTCTCCTATCACACCTTCTTTCAGTGGATCTGCTACACCTTCCTCTAGTAGCTCTTCTAAAGTTGTGTGCCACCGCTGCAAGGGCATGGGACATATTGCTAAAGAATGCCCCAACAAACGCGCATATATTGCTACTGATAATGGTGGGTATGCTAGTGCTAGTGATGAAGAGAATGAATTTGCACTTGCAACTGATCTTTATGCAGATAAATTTGCGGATAGTGCTGAAGATCCTGATGAGGTAATTGATAGTGTGGCATGCACTGAAGACTACAAATCAATCCTTGTTCAGCGTGTTTTGAGTACACAAGTTGAGCCAGTAGACAAGCTACAACGCTATAATTTGTTTCAAATGTTCCTCATTGTCAATAATTTCCGTGTTCGTGCTATAATTGATGGAGGGAGCAGCAATAATTTAGTAAGTTCTAAGCTTGTCAAGACTCTTGGTTTATCTACACGTGCTCTTCCACATTCATACCATGTTCAGTGGTTCAACAATAGTGGTAAGGCAAAGGTAACATAATCTGCTCGTGTGCAATTTTCTATCGTGTCATACCATGATTATGTTGATTTTGATGTCATGCCTATGCAAGCTTATTCACTTTTGTTAGGCCGCCCTTGGCAATATGATAATAATGTTGTACATCATGGTAGGCAAAATAGATATACTTTTATGTTTAAAGGAAAGACCATTGTTTTACTTCCTTTATCACCTGCTGAAATTGTGCAATATGAAAAGGAACTTGCTAAAAAGAAAAAGAAAGGCCATGATAAAGACTTTAGCAAACCAACAAATGAATCATCAAGTAACATTAAAGAAGTTTTATTTGCTCTTAAATCTGTTCTTGTTGATCATGATGAACCATGTTATGCTCTAACTTTACATCACCGATATGTCCACTTGGTCCTACTCCTAGTGCTATGCCTCTTATTGGTACTAACCTTTTATAGGAGAAGGAGGATGAATTCCCAATAGGGAAGCCACCATGGCAGCCACCTTTGCGAAGGATGGGGCGCCAAGATGAATGTCTTCTTCCGGAACCATCGTTGCTGTCATCCAATGGAGGAGACGATTTACTTCAGTCGAGGATGACTTCCGTTCAAGAAAGGAAGGATGATGAGGACATCACTACTTCATTGCATACAAGCCAAGTGGAGGAGGAGGTCCAGCATGGGCGTCCAATTCATCTTTTTCGTGGTGGAAGCCGAGTCCAACTCAAGTTCGAGTCCGGTTCGGGCTCCAGGACCAGTCTGCCTTAAACTGGTCACCCAGGACGCATCCGGACTCCATTTTTGACGATCCACATATGGATGGAAAGCTAATTGGATAAGGAAACCAACCCAATTAGTTTCACATCAAAAGGCCTTCGTAATCAACAGAAATCGTCGAAACAAGTCAGCATCCAGAATCTGTCAGGGTATTGCGACACTGTCTTTTGGTCCGTTGGACCATGTATCGTGTTTGGGCCCATTAGGGGCCACATCTAGGGGGGGTGACGCCCAAGACTCTATAAATACCAGCCATTGCTCTCCTTAGGGTTTGGGTTTTGTTTAGTTCTTGATTTCCTCGTGAAACAGACATTGTTTTGTTGTAACTGTCGCCGCCAAGGCCGCTTGCTGTGAACCAGGGCCCTAGTTCTTGATCTTGTTTGCCTGTGGCGATTAGTCCTTTCGAATAAAGACTTGAACTCCTTCTTGATTTCATAAGCCTCATATTTATTTGCAATTTCAGATTGCGTTAATCCCATTCTTGCTTGTGTTCTCGATTCGCTTGCAGGAAAGCCTTCTCGGCGAGGTCAATCGTGTTCGCGTGGTTGATAACCAATGGGGCAGTGGTGTAACGGTTGCGGGGGTCCAAATCAATCTTGGTTCGAAGCCTAGATCATGAACGTCGAGTCTCTACCAATCGACGCTATCATACCTTTCGGAAGATCGGGCCTAGTCTACATCAGATAGCCACATCGACGGGTACTCACAGACCCGATTGTTCCATAGCTAGATGCCAACGCACCCCATCGGCATGTGCAGCTCCTGCCCGTCACTCATCTCTCTCTTCTTCTAGAGGGTGATGGTGAAGAAGTACCTCCACAAATCAAAGTGGGGGCTGATCCTTAGGAACCCCTCAAATAGGGCAACGATCGCCGCCATGTGCTGGATCCCATTGGGATTGAGATGCTGCACTTCGATCTTGTAGTAGTGCAGCAGCCCCCAAAGCAATTTGTGCACGGGGGTCATAAACCCATGCTCGTGGAAGTGTGCAAACGACACCACATAGCCGACGGGCGGCAATGACATGTCCTCCTCGTCGGGCAGCAGCCACTCCTCGGTCGTAGTCCACGCACGGAGAAGACCATGATGGATGAGGCCCTCCATGCGCTGGAAGGTGATGTTAGAGCGGCACCATAGATCCATTGGAGATGGGGGTGGGTGGATGCGAGCTCGATCGCGGCAGGGATGCAGAGACAGGAAACCTGAGCGATTGGTGGTGGCGGTCATGGCAGCAGAGGCAAGGTATAGAATCTAGGGGGGGGGGGGGGGGGCGAACCCTTTGGTTTTATAGGGGTGACGGATGTGAGGAAACCAACTGCCCACCTAGATCTCCGTGCTTGCCATGATCTGCCACAATGTTCTGCCATAGGACTTGCGCACGCAATCTCTATCCGTTCCCTCAAAAAACTCACCGGACATTTCGCCTCTCTGGACGGTCCATGACTCATCATGAGTAAGAGGAATATGGATCTAAAAGCGCCTCTATGGCCCGATTGGGCCCAGGAGTTCATAGGTCGGCCCATCGACGGGTTCAACAACCGCTCTAGGCACCTTTAGGGTGAGTGGTGCAAAGGGATGGGCCCGCTAGTGGCTAGTACCCGGGTGCACGAGCGTCGTAGGCATCCCGACCCATGTTCGAGTCTCAGCCGGTTACAATCCATGTTTTTTCAAAGAAAGGTACTTTGCCCTCGGGACAGGTCAAATAGACCCAAGAAATATACAAATTGATCGCTGAGAATCTGGGGTCAGTCACCAAGCTGACCCAAACAAGATCCCCATGAATGGGATGCCAGGGGCCCCACTTAGACTAGCCCATTAACAACTCACTGGGTGCCATGATTTGTCCTTAGAGGAAAATCATGGCACGGCTCGACCCCTCCATTTTTCTTAGAAAAATGCTTGAGGGAAGACAATCGCAAAGATGAACCGATCCTCGACCAGACCCCTACTATGGGAGGGGGCTCGAGGAAAGGGAATCAACGCCCACAGGTTACTCTGTGGGCAACAAAACAAGGCCGAGGCCTTTAGAGTGCTCCCATTCGGAAAAGCCTTCGAAGGAGTATTCTACTCCTCTATAGGCTCAGGGGCTACTATTGGGGACCAATACTAGGGTACCCAAAGAGAAGGAGATAATAACCATCAAGTTGATTCATCCGAGCAGTCAAGAGCATGACTGCAGCTCCAACTAACCCTAGGTGCACAAGCTCCACCTCACCTGGCCTCTGGGGGCGGGCTTCGCCTTGCCCGACACTGAGGTCACGGGCTCCACCTCGCCCGACCTCTGAGGACTGGCTCCGCCTCGCTCGACCTATGGGGGCAGGCTCTACCTCACCTGACACCAAGGTCGTGGGCTCCGCCGCGCTCGACCTCTGAGGGTTGGCTCCACCTCGCTCGACCTCTGATGGTGGGCTACATCTCGCCCAACACTGAGGCCATGGACTCCACCTCGCCTGACCTCTGAGGGCTGGCTCTGCCTCGCCCAATCTCTAAGGGCGGGCTCCACCATGCCTGACCCTTGGGTTTCTGCTCCATCTTGCTCAACCTCTGAGGGTTGCCTTTGCCTCGCCTAACCTCTAAGGGCAGGCTCCACCTCACCCGACATTGAGGCTGCGTGCTCCACCTCACCCAACACCAAGGACATAGGCTCCGCCTCGCTCGACCTCTGAGGGCGGGCTCCACCTCACCGACACCGAGGCCACAGGTTCTACCTCGCCCGACCTCTGAGGGCAGGCTCCACCTCAACCGGCCTCTGAGGGTGGGCTCCTCCTCACCCAGCCTCTAGGGATAGGCTTTGCCTCACTTGACCCTTGGGTTTGTGCTCTGCCTCGCCTAGCCTCTGAGGGGGGACTCCGCCTCGACCGCCCTAAGGTCGAGGGATCTGTCTCACTCGATGGAGACCCATACCGTTATCAACCACTCTAGGTCTAAGCGAATGGGCCTGGGTCAAAGCTCTGACACTAGGGAGGCGACCAGCACGCCTCGATATAACCCGTGGCTATGACGGGCCATACCTAGGGATCCAAATTAGGAATAGCGTTGGGCATACTGGTGCTATTCTGCCTAACCCTCGACGAGGACTGACAGGCGTGTCAGTTCACCACGATGTTCGCTAGGACAGAGTGGAGCACCATGACTAGGAGACGACGCCTACTCATGGCGCTAGTGACAGATAGGGCCGCGACATGGAGCTATCCCTGTTGATGTCTACAGTGTCGGCGGGACCCACGTGAAGGAAAAGAAGGATCCGGTGATCCTGGAGGACTTCTTCTCCTTCTCCTTCTCCTCTTTTCCCTCCACTATAACCTGTGCTTTTCCTTGGCCTATAAAAGGGAAAGTAGGGCATCCCATAAGGGGCATCATAACACATCACATCGATTCGGACTCAAACTCATTGAACCCCGAACCGATCAGAACACACAAGCACACAGCCAAGAAGCGACCGATCTCTCGGCACCCATTCGCTCCTCTCACCAGAGACTTGGGACCTGTTCCTCTCTTGACCGTTTGTAACCCCTACTATGAACTTTCAGTGCTAGTAACATGAGAAGCAGCAACGAACTAGATGTAGGAACATTCTGCCCAAACCAATATAAACCTCGTGTCCTCTTAGCACACCATCCGAGCCAGATGTGTAATATTAGAAATTTAATTATCGGTGACAACTCGAAACACCGACAGCAGGTGTGTCCCAAAGCTTTATACCAAGATGCGTCTTGCAAGGATACACCTGTCCATCTTGAACTACCGGTGCCTATCTGTGACTGTGGTAAGTCAGCCCATGTGTTCGAATCGAGGAGGCATCTAGGTACTGTTGCCTGGGCCTTCTACACATGTGGTGATTGTCATGTAAATAATCATTTGCAATTGATTCATTGTGTTTTCCTTGATATTCCCTATGAAATTACTGATGTGATGGTAGCATTAATTTTTTATGATGAGGAGAGGTGCTACTTCTTTCAGTGGATCAATGAACCTGACAAGTTTAATCCAAGGTTCCTCCTTAATTTTCAAACACTAGGGACCGCATACAAAATATGATCACTTTAAGCGGCGGGTTGCACCTCCCCGAACCCTCCACCAATTACAAACAAGGAGAACAAAGCTGTCTCAAAACGTCTTGACAACCCACCTTGGTGTGATTGCGGGAGATCCAGCTATGGTTGCAACTTGGGATGAGGTTGAGTTTAAGTGTGGTAACAACTAACAAGAATGAATTAAGTGAACCCTTTTTCTCTTGAGCCTGTATTAGTATGTACAGAAGTATTTATGTATCCTAAACATAGTAACTACATATAACCTAAAAAAACTACCTAAATATAACATAAACACTTAACTTTCAAATATAACCTAAACTAACTAACTAAATATAACCTAAACATAGTAACTGAATATAACCTAGATCTAAAAACACTAACTAAAATTTCTAACATACATGACAACCTAAACATAGTGCACATGCAACTAGATGTACACATATAATTAAAACGAGGGTGGACCCATAACACAAGTTTGTAAACGTAATCGGTCTATCTAAACTACTTCGCATAGCTACCAAAATGATTTTTTTCTTGAAACCCTAGTTAGCAAGGCTATACTTCAAATCAACCATGAAAACAGAAGAGAGAGAGAGAGAGAGAGAGAGAGAGAGAGAGAGAGAGAGAGAGAGAGACTACCTTGCCAAGGAGGAGGGGAAGCTTGGGGGCGACCTCCAACAAGCCCCGAGCCAAAATCGCTATATTTCGATCACGATAGTGTCAGTGGCGGGAAGAAGAGCAGGGTAGGAAGGGAGGCCGCGCCACACACCTGTATCCACCCCTACCACGCCAGGCGGGGTGGTGCGGCCCCTACCTCCCCCGATGCGGTGGCACGGCAGGCTAGCCACATCACCGGGTCAGCGGGCCGCTAACTGGCCACGGTGGCAGCCTACCGTGCTAGCCTAGTTAGATTTGGAAATAAAATCCTAGGGGATTAGTTTTAAAAAATTCTTTTAAAAAATATTAAAAATAAAAAATCACTATAGAAGGATAATGTATAGTATTTCTTAAAAACTTATCTCTATGACCCTATAAGTTGGAGTTTTTCTAGATTTCAATTCTTTTTCATTTCTTTTCTTCTTCTTTTGAGCTCTGTTGTATCCACAGCTTCTCCTCCCATGCTGCCAATTTCAAGGTCCATCAATGCATTTTACTCTTATATCAATGTCAATGGGCAGTCGAACGTTGGTCCGTGACTGATTATTCTACACATGAGGCCTATCTCTGTCTAAAAAAGTGATGCTAAGTTTAAAATAAATCAAACTTTCTTAAATTTAATTAATTTATAACAATTTCCAAATATGCTTATTATGAAAGTATATTTCATTACTCATCTAATGGTAGTATCATAAATCTTACACCCCGTTTGGATGTCTGCATTGAGGCCATGGCATTGGAATTAGAAATAGTAGACCCGAATTCCACGTGTTTGGATGGTCTTGTCATTGGAGTATGGAAACTGAGCATGATTCCATGTGGCATTTGCTTCACGTAGCACAACCTCGAAGGGATGCCGAGCCGAGGCCCTCCAGTTCTCGTCGTCTCCTACTCCAGCACCGGCCCCTCCGTCCCTCGTAGCCAGCCCCTTCGTCCTCCTCACCGGAGCTCCTCCACCATCGCGCGCCCCCTCCGCCCCACTCGTCGGGGCCCCTCAGATCCACCGAGACCTACGGCGAGGTAGCTCCCTCCTCAGCACCGGCGTCGAACTCTCTTCTCCCCCGTCATTGCTTCCCCTACCCCATCGAGCTCCCTCCTCCCCATCATCACTATGCCAGAAAACATTATTAGTGACACGATGATTCGTGACACAAAAACTAAACGCGTCACCAATAATCTATCCATGAAGCGGGTTCATGAGACGCGTCACCGATTAGTTGTTGCCTATGCCCCAGGAGCAAGACGCGTCACTAATAATGATGTATTTGTGATGCGCGTTAACAAGACGCGTCACGGATAAAAATGTGACACGTATTGTCAAGGCACGTCACAGATAGATTGTAGTATTGGTGACGCTGGTTAACAAAACACGTCACAGATAAGGTTGTGACGCGTTTTTGCTGGACGCGTCACCAATAGGAAAGCATATCCGTGACACTTCTCGATAACACGAGTCACAGATAATAAATGCGACGCATGTTCTAAAGACGCGTCACTGAGTTGTGGCCGGGGACACATCTACAGCACCGATCTTAACTCATGTTTATTAGCTTCGTCCCCTAAAAAATGTCCCGGTCGAAATAAAAAACGTGTGGAGCTCCGACCGCCGCCGTCGACCTACAGCTCCGGCTGGTGCCCTATGGAGTCCCCACACCATGGCACCTACAGCTCCGGCCAGAGGCAGCCCCCACCCCGGTGGACTCCCAATCCTGGCACGTCCAGAGCTCCGGCAGTCGCCGCGCGCCGTGCGCCCACCTCGGCTCCTCTAGCTCCGGCCGTCGCGGCCGCCCATCTCGGCACCTGCATCTCTAGCCAGAGCCCCCCACCTCTGCGCCGCCCCATCACTCGAGCCCAGGCCCCGGCGGTCATGTGTCGTCGGCGGCCTCTAGGGCGCAACATCGTCAGACCAGAGCACGACCGTCTTCGTGTCAGCAAGGGCGAGATTCGCTCACGTCCATCGCCCACCTCGAGTAGAGGTACAGCATCGCTCACTTCTTTTCCCTTTTTCCCTTCGGCTATGTTCTTGATTGTGCGAGAAATGGATCCGGTGCTGTCATGTGGAAGCGTTTAGAGAGTCTATAACTGTCAATTGACAGCAATCTGTAGTGTACACACTATTGCTCAGATGCAGAATTATCTTTAGTGTCAGGTACAGGTACTATTGCTTATCTCTAGTGTCAATTGAAGCTTTACACACAAAAAAATAGTGTCAATTGAAGCCCCACTATTGCTCATCTCCTGGAATTAACTTTGAGATGCAGGCTTGTTTGGATGGAATCATGGAAGCGTGGCTAGCTAGACAGTAGTAGACTTGTGCAATATCCATCCATCCAATGATTCAAAAAGTTCAAAACTGCTACTTAGAATTGATGTTAAATTGCAATAGCTTCGCAGTCTAAAATGTGTTGCCTACGTGGCTCCCAGAAAAAGAATTATGGGAAGACATCTGCATGTTCTTTCTTGTTTCTGGCAAACAAACACTGACTGCTACTAATAGGTAGTCTACTTTGTCAGGCAAAATTATTAGGTCCCGTTATGTTCCATTGTTTCTCTGCTATAAACGTGGAATTAGTCCAAAACTAAATTAACCAAAGACAGATTTCGGTTTCTGTTATATATATGCCTATGATTATATATATGAGGTTCCTAACGTTTCTCTGCTATGGTCAAATAACCAATACTGCCAGACAGTACTTAGCAGCAAAATTTCTTGAGGTCATGCCTATACTAAACCAGTTACTCGAATGCTTGTGTGTTCAGATTAATAATATCCGATATGCTTGATTTCTGCAGGGAGCAAAGCATCAGATACTCGAGGAATAGCAAAGCCTGATTCCTGACAACTACGTTTGTTCCAAGCTGCAAATGCTTTACTGCTTGAAATAATCAATGGAGGATAGGAGTGTTGAACACCACTAGCCAAGAAGTCTACTAGTCGGAGGAAGCTGCTACTGTCCAAGTAGGTATTTTCTGCTGATTTAGCATCTTCCCAATTGGGTCCTCACGGTGTATTATTGGTTGTTGGATTGAGACATAGTGGGATTGCAAACATAAAGTCTAAAATTTAGTATTTTTTGGATTATTTTTGTTGGGATGGATTGGACTGATGTCGTGAGGGACTGGTTAAAATTCCAGCATTTTTGGTTTTGAAAATTTCATTACAAAATAGACAGTAGGTGTGCTCTCTGTTCAGTTTAATGCATAATATTTTTCTATTAGTGGTATACAGCTTAGTACCCTGTTCTAGCTAGTTGTTGTCTTCTTTGACTGTTAGTTCAATATCAGGTCTGTCTGAACTCACATAGCCAAGCTAAGCTCTACTTCAGTGCAACTTGTTTTTCATAGAGCTTTGGCTAGTCAAATCTTTTTCTTTGGAGTGTCACACTGATGCAATAGTAAATTTACTATTCAAGTAATTTATAGGATTTTCATGCAAGGATTAGTTGATTTCATTTGTTTTCATACTTTTGTAGATATGGAGGATCGGAGCTGGATGTCTCTTCGCAACCGTGCATGTGCTCAGTACTTAGATGGTCTGAAATTATTCATAAGAGCTGCAGAGGCGGATATGTTGAATCGGCACAAGACAACTATGTGGTGTCCATGCATTGATTGTGAGAATAAGAAGCAGTTCTCGAGTTCATTAACACTCCATGCCCACCTGATCCTCCGAGGATTCATGGATCACTACAGATGTTGGAACAAGCATGGAGAAGGAGTTAATGATCGAGACTTGCAAGCTGGTTGTATGGACCAAGGATTCTTTGGTGACCTACGTCAGGATGATGGAACTCATGGTGCTAGTCAGTACAACGAGGAAGGACCCTTTTGCATTCCAGATCTCACCGATGACAAGCTAGCAGATATCAGTGCCAATTATGCCCAGAAGTCACAGGACCTTGAGGAGATGGTGCGTGATGCCATGGGCTTTGATGAGTACACTAAGGTAGAGATGAAGAAGCTGAAGAGGTTGATGGCAAACATGAGGACTCCTCTCCATCAGAGCTACAAGGCAAAGTATTCAAAGTTGTTTGCTACTCTCACGCTTCTCTAGTTGAAGGCGACATATCATTGGACTGGCCGGAGCTTCGATGCATTGCTACATCGATTAGAGGAAATGTTGCCAAAGGGGAATGAGTTACCCAAGACCACATATGAGGCCAAGCAGATTGTTTGCCTTATGGGATTGGAGGTCAAGAAAATCGATGCCTACAAGAATGACTGTATACTGTACCATGGTAAAGAAAATGAAAAACTGACCGAATGCCCCGAGTGTGGAGTCTCTCGATACAAATGAAGAAATGATGGGGGTGATGAGGACAAGAGGCATGGAGCTCCTTGGAAGGTGGTATGGTACTTCCCTATAATCCCTCGCCTAAAGCGTTTGTTTGCAACTACCAAGGACGCACAGTTGTTGAGTTGGCACAAGGAGGGACGCAAGAATGATGGTTACCTACGGCATCCAGCAGATGCTATTCAGTGGCGCGTCATCGACTCCAAGTATGCATCTTTTAAAGATGAGCCAAGAAACATTCGCTTTGCACTGAGCACAGATGGCATGAACCCGTTCGGTAACAGGAGCAGCTCGCACAGTGTCTGGCCTGTGTTGTTATCGATCTACAACATTCCATCGTGGCTGTGTAACAGGAGGAAATACATGATGATGCCACTTTTGATCTTGGGTCCACATCAGCCAGGGAATGACATCGATGTGTATCTAAGGCTGGTTGTCAATGAGCTCAAGACGCTCTAGTCAGACGGTGTCAAGGTATATGATGGGTTCAAGAGAGAGTCATTCAAGTTGCGTGCAATGGTGTTAACCAGCATCACCAATGTTCCGGGACACCGTTGCTTGTCTGGGCAGTCCAAAGGAGAGAAAGATTGCTTTTAGTGCTTAGATGATACCGAGAGTCTTTGGCTGAACAACTCAAAGAAGAGGGTGTACATAAGACATCGCCGTTTCCTTAGCCGATCCCATCCTTACCGGATCATGAAACGCCAGTTTGATGGCACAATTGAGATGGGATCTGCTCTGAGGCATTTCACTGGGCACGATGTCTATGACCAGGTAAAGGATGTCAATGTTACGTTGGGGAAGAACAAAAAGAGTGCCCTTGGAAAGAGAAAGCGTGAGGAAGAAGTCGCTGATAAGAGGTGGAAGAAGAAGTCCATTCTATGGGAGCTACCCTATTGGAAAGACTTAGCAGTTCGCCACAGCATCGATGTCATGCATGTGACAAAGAATGTTTGTGGGAGCTTACTTGGAACACTCTTGAACACCAAGGGGAAAAGCAAGGACCATGCAAATGCATGAGCGGACATGTAAGATTTGGATATCAGGCCCAAGTTGTGTCTCAAGGGCCCCAGTACCCAGCTACCATTATGTGCCATAAATCTAACTAAGGAAGAGAGGCAGGAGCTGTGCGACTTCTTCTGTAGCGTGAAAGTTCCCTCCGGATACTCAGCGGACATCAGGAAGCTCGTGGCGCCAAAAGAGAACAAAATGCTCCCAATGAAGGCTCACGATTGTGATGTCATGCTCACAACAATGCTTGCGGTTGGAATCAGGAACATTTTGCCAGAAAAAGTCTGAATGGCAATCATGAGCCTATGCTTCTTCTTCAATGCAATATCTCAGAAGGTTCTTGATGAGAGGTCACTGGACAATCTTGAGAAGAAGCTTTTCCAGACAATGTCTCTTCTAGAGGCGTACTTCCCACCGGCATTCTTTGATATATCTGTTCATCTCATTGCTCATCTGGTCAAGGAAATAAAGTATCTTGGTCCCATGTTCCTACATCATATGTACCCGTACGAGAGATTCATGAGCACTTTGAACCGGTATACAAAGAGTCAGGTTCATCCTGAGGGAAGCATGGTCCAGGGTTACTCTGCTGAGGAGGTGGTTGATTGGTGCCTTGGTTACATTGATCCTATAAATCCAATCGGCTTATATAAGTCTCCCCATGAGGGAAGGCTAGCGGGGATAGGGACTCTTGGGAAGAAGACACTTAATCTAGATCCGGATGATTACCAGCGGGCTCACTTTCTCGTGTTGGTACACACACTAGAAGTGTCTCCTTATATCGAGGAGCATAAGGAGCAGTTGCGTCAAGAGAATCCAGGTCGGAGCGAAGCATGGATAGGGAGGGCACATATGAAGGGATTCAACATTTGGTTCAAAAAGTAGATCCTCAGTTTGAGCTCTTGCACAGATGAAGGGCTTTGGAACCTAGTAGAAGGCCCTTTGTTCACAATCACAAGTTATCAGGGATATGACATAAATGGATACACATTTTACACCTTGGCTCAAGACCAGAAAAGTGTGTACCAAAATAGTGGTGTTCGTGTAGTTGCTTTGGACAACACTGACGTACAGAAGGATGCATACTATGGTCAGATAGAGGAGATCTGGGAGCTAACTTATCCTGGGGTCAAGGAGCCCTTCAAGGTGACTGTTTTTCGGTGCCGTTGGGTTAAGGGCACAAGGGGCATCAACAAGGATAGATATGGATTCACTACCGTTGATTTTGAACAGGTTGGGTACAAGGATGAACCATTCGTACTTGCAGCTCAGGTTTCACAAGTCTTTTATGTGCTCGACACGCAAAACAAGAAACGCCTTGTAGTTCTCCCGGTAAAAAATGGGTTGTCGGAGTTGAACATGCTGTGGAGGAGGAAGAGTACAATCAATTTGATGAAGTCCCTCCTTTTGGTGATTGGACCCTCCCTATGATTCTCGAGAGTGAGGAAACTTCATACTTACGACATGGTCATGTAGAAGAGGCCACCGTTGCAAAAGGCCGCCGAAACCGGTAAGTACGCAAGAGAAAGTAATGCTTATCTGTTGAAGGTACGCAAGAGATATTACAGTGTTAGGTTCTCAAAAAAGTAATGCTTATCTGAACTAGTCACTTGCACCAAAATATGTATGTTGGATAATTCACAAAAAAGGTGTTTGATTGTACTGGCATGCTTGCACTGCTGTAGGTGCTTTGCAAATGCTGAGGAAACTCCATACTTGCAAATGGCTATTTGTGGTGCTTTGCATATCGAGGTTCAGTGCTCTCCTTTCAGTAGAGCAGAGGTAGAAAAACTGTTCTTTTTTACATCTAAGCATAACGTTTGCAATATTATTCATAAATATTTATTGGTGTAATTAGCAGGTATGTAAGATCCTTCAGTATATTGAGGCTTACCAGGAAGAACACAAGCTTGGTCCAATGCCAATCATCCTTTGTGGGTTTATAGAGGTGTCCTCAAGGATGGCCAGGTGCTTGCTTGCTTGCTTTTCACCAATCGTTCTATTTTGTTTGGGCCGGAAACCAGCAGGCCCAAATTTAGTCCCCAAGTCCCCACAACCCCGCAGTCCCTCCCTCCCATTTCCCGCAGCCCCGCATCTCTCCCGTGCGCCGCCGCATCTCTTGGTGTGCCTCTCCCATGCGCCACCGCCTCTCCTGCCCTCGACTCTCCCATTCGCGAGCAAGACGCAAGAGGACACGCAGGGCAGCCGCAGCGGCTTTGCCAGCGGTGGGAAGAGTTGGGGTCCCAAGTTGGGCCTCCTCCTCGGTCATTTCAAGTTCCACATCAAAATGGTAAGCTATCACCACCCACAGTCATTTCAAGTGTTTAGCATATTTCTAGCATCTAAATTTGGTCTTTTGCAATTTGCTAAACCACATCTTTCTCAAATTTGATTGATAGGTGTCTTCCACGGATTCTTCATCAAGTGGTGACGGTGAAGCAGGGACACAAACTGTTTCTGAGGAAGTAGAATCACCCATTGATGATGAGCAGCAGCAGTCTATGCCTGAGCCTATGCGCCGACCCCAAAAACCAAAGACAACATCTAAGTGGCCTACTGACATGATCGAGGTCATAGAGATACATCCAGATGGGAAGCCAATTGAGGTGAAACAACAACGAAGATTGCGATTGCTTGCTCGTTTGATTGCTAGACAACAGCTATCCTTAGTTATGCCATCATGCAAAAACCTTACTGATGAGAGGAAATGGGAATTGTTTAATAAACATGTCATGCCCTACTTGAAGTTCCCAGATACAATGAAGACTGAGGGGCTTAAGTATATAATGAAGGTGATATCTAAGAGTTGGAGAACCCACAAAAACAGGCTAGTGATCGATTTTATTGAGAAAAACCTTAGTCCCTTTCAGAAGCACCCCTACATTCAACCTGAAGATTGGGCAGAATTTGAGGTATTGAAGAAGTCCCTAGAAGAAATAGCGAAAAGTGAGAAATACAAAATGCTTCGGCAACAAAATGTGCACAACCATTGTCTGGGCTTTGCAGGGTATGATGGGAAAGAGAAAAAGTGGGAGGTGGAGGATGCAGAGTTAGTCAAGAAAGGCATCCCTAACCCATGGGATGACTACCCTAAAGGCCGCCCTGTGAGGTTTCTACGAGCAAGGAGTAAGCTTGAGGTATCAGAAGATAAAGCTGAGATCATCTGGAAATAGGATTCAACACAAAAAAATCTCTGAAGACATTAAAGAGAAGCAATCAGCCGTAGAATCTTCAGGCGTCACTTGGGTCAGGGAGAATGATGTGCTAACTGCATGTTTGGGCCCTGAACAGGCAGGCCGCGTGCGCGCTGTTTCAAGTTACACTAGCTAGAAGCATGGTTGGCCTAGGTGTTCTGGCATGTACAGAAAAAGAAAGAGGTCTGGTGCAATAGATGTGGATGTGGAAGCGATAGCAGCTCAAGTTAGACAAGAAGTTATAGCTCAAGTCACACAAGAAGTGACGGCTAAGGTCACGAAAGAGGTTACCAGCAAGGTCACACAGGATGTCATGTCCTATCTTGCAGACCAAGGCTTGTTGGTAAGACCGCCACCTTCTAGGACCCCTAGTCCTGCCTGTGGACGAAGGAGCAGTTGTGCCTCTGCCTCCAACACTGTTCCAAATGACTTGGAGTTGGGGCCCAGTTCAGTTGCTCTAGATACTATTGATCTTCTTGAAGAGCCAACCCAATGTTCCTTGGTAGTGAACCTTGGAAACTATCAACCTGTGGTTGCAGAGGGTCGGGTGTTCCCAAAGGAGTTTGTGCTAGAATCAGTCCAAATAGATTATGATTATGCAATAGTCCAAGTGGAATGTGTACATCAGGGTTATGAGGATTATGTGCTGCAGCCGCCCCCTAATGATGATATCAAAACACTTAGAGAAGCTCTACTATAGAGGATACAGTGGAGAAGGGATTGGATTCTAGTGAAACAAACACATGAGACCCAGCCAACCCAATCTCAACCAGATGAGACCACAAAGAGTGCCAAGAGTGTTTCGAAGGGCACTAATGCTATTATTTCTACAAAGCTACTTTGTGGAGCCAATTCAACTCCTTCAAATCATCAATCTCCGGCCACATCTGATGCAACAAAGAGCGTGCCAAAGGAGCATAATACAGCCAACCCTTCAAAAAATCCAAACAGCTCAGAGAAGGAGTGCACTAAGCTGCCCACGCAGCCAAAAGTGGGAACTGAGGCTGTTGGAAGCGGTGCAAGGCCACCCAAGCAACCCAAAGGGGCTAGTAAGGCTACTGGAGAGAGTGAAAAGGCAGCCATAAATAAAAAGTTGGCTAGTAAGGCTGTTGGACAGAGTCTAAAACAACCGCAGCAGCAAAAATGGATTGATAAGTACAAATGTGGCCACCCATTTCTCCCAGCAATGGACCTCAAGGCGGTAGGACCTGGATGTACTGCTCTTCATGCTCATTACATGAAAGATTGCGTCAACAATAAGCATGGGATAGTGGTTAGGTTCAAGGGTATTTATATGCTGAACTCATCAAATTTTGAAGTCAGGCTTGTGAGATACAATTTTCTGTATGACCTCTTCCAATTTGGGGCATTGGATGCCTCTCTTCTTCAATGCTGGATATTGTAAGTACCTCCAAACAAATCTGTGTTCTTTACTTTTGTTACCCCATGGTAGAAGAACAGAAATAAGGTCATAGCTGATAGTAGTTCTCCTTACATTTAAAGTAACCATCTAATAAATAAATCATCCACCTATGTCATTATGAAAACTATCTATATCATCCCTACATTTGTATCTAGCCATCTCCATATAGAGTATTTGGTAACTAAAATTTAGAACAATCAGGCAAAGATAGAAGGTATATATATATATATATATATATATATATATATATATATATATATATATATATATATATATATATATATAATGTACTATGAGCAGAACATTTTCTATTAGTTATGTGCCCCTAACTTTATCCATGAATTTTCTCTCAAGAAATTACTAGGCTGCACAAGAGCTCAGATTGGTGGAATTTGATTCCACCGTGTTTGGATCATATTTTGTCTAAAGAGGTACTCCATATTCTCAAAAGAAATAACCGAATAAGTGAGAAAAGAGAGGATGTGAAATTTAGTTTTAGGGCTTTTTTGGTACATATGTAAGGGCATAGTATTTGAGCTGTAGCTTTTGAACATGTTAGCTTTTCTGTTCCGGTGGTATATCTCCCCTGCTGCTGCTGCACGCCATCCAGGCATAGATTGGGCTTGGGCATGATAGGTTTTTTTTCTCACCCATTGTAGTATTTCTAAGGTTGAGTGTGAGCATGCCAAAAGTTTCAAGTTTTTCCATGTGTTGTATGACCAGAGATCCTACGTAACTGTAAACATGAATAAAAGATATGCTCTTTCAACTCAACCTTTGCGTTGCTCTGTTAACTTCATGTTGAATTTGGTTTGGTTCACTGACTGTATTTTGATTATTGTCTGAGTGACCACCTGACATCAGTTTTTTATCGAATTTTGTTCCACACTATTAATCTCTAGTTAACAGCTAAACTGGTTGGCTTCAGCGTAGACAAACCAATTATCTTTAACACATAGTAGTTCGGGGACAATTGGTAGTGGCGGAGTTAAAGTAGATTGTTTGTAGGTGGGTTTAACTGTTCTGGCAAACAAAATAACTGTGTTAGCCGGCAGCTTTTATCTAGTTACTAATACTATTACTTTGGTCCTTTGCAGAACCTACTAGGTCTTGTTTATACAGTTCTGTTCTGATAGCTGCTATTGTGCCTTTGTTTATTGCCAGTTGCTATTTTTGCAGAACCGCTTTTGAACATGTCAGCTTTTGAACATGTCAACTTTTGAACATGTTTAGAGTGCTTCTAGAATAAAACTAAACATAAACATCAATTTTGTGCTTGGTTTACCTTGCATGAGTTGAGGTACAGAGTACAGACGTTAAACTTCAATTTTCATGCTCTGCATCATGTGTATTCTAGCTGACCCAGATAACATGCAATTAAGCTGGTTGAAGTAGCTGACCCAGATACATATGCTTGCAGTTCATCGGCTGTTATGTACTCATTTTCTCTAGGCATATCCCTTTTGGTTTATGTACTCATGTTGTCTACATGTTCTTTCTTATTTTTAGATCACTGGTTGTGGAAGCTAAGGCTAAGGACATTCATGTGGGTTTTCTAGATCCACAAGTGATGTCACTGGACAGCATAACATTTGATAGAGACAAAGTTCTGCAGTATGTACAAAAGGCCTTCACCAAGTATACCAAGAATGACTACATAATGTTTGCCTGCAACTCTGGCGGCTTAGCTGGTGATCATTGGATCGTCGTGGTAATAATTCAAAAGTGGAATAAGGTCATATACCTTGATTCCAACAGATCTAAAAACCATGATTTCAGCGTGCTAAAACTGTTGATTGACGAGTGAGTTGTTTGCTTACCTACTATTGACTTGTTTCATAAGTGCCAATATCATTGAACCAACATAATGAGCCATATATATGTGTGTGTTGTACTCTTACATGTAGGGCTTTTGCAAGACACATAAACAAGTTGAAAGACAGACCACAGCCATTGAAACACGCTTTTAAATATGCGGTAAGTGCTTCCAAAAATAAAAGTCAATATTGTGCCTCTAGTATATTAAGTACTGTGTTCAACTTCCATTTTCAAATTATTGTGTTCTATATATATTTGTCACAGTGCCTTCAACAATCTTCTGCTAAGTCATCTGGCTGGTATGCTGCACACCACTTGTTTTTAGCTATGAGAAAGACAAACTTGGAATACTCTGAGGTATTCATATCTAAACTTTGGATGTGCAAATATAATGGCCCATGGTTGTTTGAGTGTGTGTGACTGTGTCATGTCCTAGTATAGTTTTTAGCCCATGGTACTTGTTCTGCTACCTGTCTTTTTCTATCTCAAGAGAAGAGAAAATGTGGAGGCTTTATTTGTATTGCTACCTGTCTTTTCGTTTTGGGGAGTGATCTGATGAGGGTGGAGGAGCAGGTGCCAGCTCTATGCTTTTGCAGCTGAACCTCCTTATGCTCCAGGTAGTTTAGTGATTGGATTAGGAGCATGCAGCTAGCTAACAGATTATTTTCTCTGATTGTTTATTTGTTTCCTAGCACTCGGATATAGTGTGGCCATTGTCGCAGTGGCCAGTTTGTGTTTCAATTTGAGTATCATTATTCGGTAATAGTGGCACTAGCCGATTGCTCATAGTCTTGATGAAAAAGTTTGTGTGGCCTCAGCATTCTGACTTCAAACCAGTCTCAAGGAAACAGTCCTGCGTGTTCAGAAAAAAGTCTCAAGTAATAGTTGTATTTCAAACCTTAATGTGATTTCACTACATTTGTAGGCTATTCCCTTGATGTAGAAGAAAACTCTGCTGTTTCTTTTCAGTGGAAACATGCATAATACTACTTTAGTCATAAGCTCGAATGCTCGATGCTTTACGCTGCCTATATATTTTACTCAGTGATAGACATAGGCACAGCACCATCTGCTTGCTAATGAATTTCCACATCTGCGGATGTTCCTATGTCCCTTGATTGTTTGCATCAAGCTTAGCAACTGTGATTTTTTACATTGATTGTCTATATTGTCCTGTACATTGTACTGTACCATGTTTTCTTTTTTACCAAAGTTCTGTCTTGACACAGGAATTTGAAGTGTTGACGACGCCCATCGATATGCTCATGATTAGAGAAAAGCTAGCCAGGTTCTTAGTGGAACAAGTCATCGAGAAGAAAGGAGAGTTCCATCATGACCAGTGATGTGTGTTTGCCATTATCAGCGTGAGTCCAGTGATGTAGTGTGTGACTAAATAAATTAAGCCCAATGTTTAGATGGATTTCGAACAAGTTGTGATGGATTTTGATCAAGTTGTGAACATTTGATATAAATGTGAATCTGTTGAACTTGATGTCTATCTCGTGTGAACATGTTACATATTGATGACTTATATATATATATATATCTATGAACGATGTGGGGTTCTGATGAGCAATGTGTACATTTGTTATATGCTATCAGTGACACATTAGACAGACATGAGTCACTGATATCAAATTATCAGTGACGCATATTCTTAGTATGTGTCACTCATATATCCTTATTCGTGACGTGTGTTACCACAACGTGTCGCTGATATAGACTTATTAGTGACGCGGGTTCCCACAGCGTGTCGCTGATATGGATTTATCAGTGACGCGTGTTCCCATTTTCATTGACGCGTATTCTGAATAAGCGTCACTCTATTTCCTTATCAGTGACGCGTCTTACAGTTATCGGTGACGCATGTTCGCGTTATCAGTGACTCGTGTTCTAAATATGCGTCACGGATAGTTTCCTATCAGTGACGCGTTTTTACGCGTCACTAATGTGCCCTTATCACAGATGCAAGAATAGTGACGCGTGTTTTACGCGTCACTGATGACCCTCTACATGCGTCACTGATAAGGTTTTCTGGCATAGTGCATCACCTGTCGCGGTGGGCGTCCGTCCTCAGATCCGAAAGGGCCTGAGCTCGAGCTTCTTCGTGCGTCCTCTGCGCGTCGGGTCATGCCCGAGCTCGCTCGCGGCCTTCCTCCGTGCCGTGAGTGCCGAGCCTGAGTCCGCTTGCGGCCACCTCCGCGTGCGCCGAGGGAGTGCCCGAGTCTGCTCGCGACGCGCCGAGGGAGCCCGCTCGCTGCCATCTTCCGCGCCGCCGGGGTACGCTGATACTCCACGCGAGGGAGCCCACTCGCTGCTATCTTCCACGGCAGCGAGGTGGGCACTACGGCTCGTGGGATCGCGGCTATCTTTTGTGCTGCCAGGACCGTGTGATTTGTGAGGGAGGTGGGAGAAATCAATTTCATGATGTGCACATCCAAACATAAATTGGTATTTGCCAAGTCAATAGATTCCAGCCACCAAATTGATCCACATCCAAACAACAGATTTGGTATTACAATACATTTCCAGTACTAGTCTGATTTGATATTGGTACCAATAAAATTCCAAGGTCTCTAATATCTACGTCCAAACGGACCCTTAGTATTTTCTATATACTTATTTGAAGTTAAGATTGTTTTGCTCAAAAGTAAGAGTGACATTTTTTTTAGGGAGGGTACATATGCGCGCGCGCGCACGCAATAATGGACAACGCAGTCGTGGCAATCAACTCAGGGTAAGCCTGGAGTCGGCCACGATTGGGCTCCTCACGACGTGATCATGGTCATGGGACAACCAGCTCAGGGCCCCCTCGGCGATCTCCTGCTCGCTGCTGGCTCCGGCTGCGCTCACCGTGACCGTGAACGTCTTCCTCTCATTTACCTTGGTGAACTCCAGCTCCGCCGGCTCCACCTTGACCGTCAGGCCTTTCGGCGCTTCGATCTTGGCGGTGTAGTTCGACTTGGCCGGCCCGACGTTGGTCACCGTCCGGTTCACGGCGAACGCATCAGCTCGCAGCGGCACCAGTATTGCCGGGTAGTTCAGCTGCGCCCCGGTGATAGGCTCGACCTCAGTGCAAGTCAAGGTGGTGTTTCCGGCTATGGTTTTCAGGGCCGCCTCGCCGAGGAGCCTGCAGATGTAGCCAGCGTAGTCGCGGACGCCAAGGTCGTACACCAGGCCGGGGTCTACGGCCTTCGCCGGGACAACGTGGCCGGCGCCGACGGAGTAGAAGCTCGCCTTCCGGTGCTCCTCGTCCATGATCTGTTTGCCGTCGTTGTCGATGGCGCTGGACGTGGTCATGATGGCGGACTTGATCGCGGCGGGCGACCAGTCCGGGTGCGCCTTCTTGACGAGCGCCACGATGCCGGTGATGTGCGGCGTCGCCATGGACGTGCCGGAGACGACGTTGAAGCTGTTCGACTCGGGCCCCCCGACGGGCACCTCCGACGGCCACGCGGCGAGGATGTTGAGCCCCGGCGCCATGACGTCGGGCTTCAGCACGCCGGGGCTGGCAACGCTGGGGCCGCGCGACGAGAAGGCCGCCACGATCGGCGCCGGCTTCACGCCAACGACTGTGCTGTTGAACACGATCGTTGCCGTATGGTTGGTCGTGGACGCACCATTCATGGCGTAGCCCATTATCTTGGTGCCGTCGGCCGCGGTCACCTGCGACATGGGGAGGTTGTAGTATTTCTCCAGGACGATGGTGCATCCGAAGTCCGGTTCGTTGATGAACACGACGCCGGCGCCGCCAGCCTCACGGACCGCCTCGATGGAGCTCATCGGTGGCACCGGTGTCTCGGTGTCGCACACGACCACCATGCCGGTGATGTTGACGTTGAAGTAGTCGCAGAAGTTCATACCGTTTGAGTAGTACAGCGGATACACCTTGGAGCTGAAGTGTTTGTCCTGAGTCAGTGACTCACCTTCGAACATCTCGCCGTCGCCGAGCCGCACGCTGGCACGGAAGCTCCGGTCCACAGACCCGGCCACCACCGTCAATATCCACGGCGCTTCGTTGGACAGCGTGGAGGGCAAAGGGCCACTGTTGCCGCCGGCGCACACTACGAGGACGCCCTTGGACACCGCTGCGAACGCGCCGATGGCGATGGGGTCCTTGTCCAACGGCGTGGAGACGCCGCCGAGGGACACCGAGAGGACGTCGACGCCGTCCTTCACGGCGGCGTCCATCCCGGCCAGCAAGTCGGACTCGAAGCACCCTTGGGCGTCGCAGACCTTGTACACGGCCATGTGCGCGCCGGGTGCCATCCCGGCAGCCGTGTCGCCGCCGCCAAGGCCGAAGGCCGAGACTCCTTCCACGAACCGGCCGGCCGCCGTGCCCGTGGTGTGCGTGCCGTGCCCGACGTCGTCGGTGATGGTGTTGTCCACGACGAACGACGCCGCGCCGATGAGCTTGTTGTTGCACCGGACAGGAGGCTGGCAGGCGCCCTTCCACCTGGGGGGCGGCGGCGGCATGCCGTCGTCGCGGAACGAAGGGTGCTTCTCGTCGATCCCGGTGTCCAGAAACCCAATGATCGTGCCCTCGCCGTAGCCGGTCGCGTTCCAGACGCCGCCGTCGGGAGTCAGCCCGAGGAACCCCGGTGTGCGCGTCGTCATGAGCGGCACCCTGCGTTCCGGGAACGCCCGCACGAACCCTGGCTTCCTGGACACGGCCGCGAGCTCGGCGTCGGTCAGCCTAGCGGCGAAGCCGGAGAGCACGCTCGTGTACGAGTGGAGAACGCGGCGCGGGCGGACACTACCACGGGAGCTCTGGAGGAACGACTCGTGCCACCGGCGGTGCGCGGCCTCGTCGTCTTCATGGATTTGCGCAGGCGGAGGCTCGACCAGGACGATGTAAGTTCGGGCGTTGGTGTGATGCCCGGCGGCGCCGGTGCTCCGCGGCGCCGCGCCGTGAGGGACATAGCCCAGCACGGGGCACGCCGCGGCGACCAAGACAAGGGCGTATGCAAGGGGCAAAATCGTGAAGCGACCCATGGTTTGCGAGCACGAATTTGACTTAGATAGCGTTTGGCGTCGCTGAAGCTTATATACTCCGTGACTGTACCGAATGGTTCTCTGCTTGTCCATCTTGTCCCGCATGACTGCCATGCACGCATGCGTGATCCCAAGATACAGGGCAGCCCACCCGAGAAAGCATGAACATGTCAAATGCATGGTGAGTGCAATGCTTTCTGGACTCCTAATGCAACAGCATCCGTTCCGCTGCCATTGGTTTGGGGCGTTGGTTTCTCCTCCTAATTGTTAGTCTCTATCACAATAGATGTTTAACATTAATTTAAAGTATTAAATATAGACTAATTACGAAACTAAATGCACAGATTAAGACTAATTTATGAGACGAATCTATTAAGCCTAATTAGTCTATGATTTGACAATATGGTGCTATAGTAAACATGTGCTTATGACGGATTAATTAGGCTTAATAAATTCGTCTCGTGGATTACTGACGACTTCTCTAATTTGTTTTATTATTATTATACGAACACTCGATATGACACCTCTTAAACTTTAGTCCCTTCCCAAACACCTGAGATGCGCCATGGCCGAACCTTGGGTTTGTGTGTGTGTGTGTGTTTTTTTTTTTTTGAAACATTTGGGTTTGTGGTTCTCAATGACCATTAGTAATGGGACTTAATTCTCGCGGCAAGCGCGGCGACGAAGAGTGAGAACATCTTAGGTCGTCGCCCACCAATTGCACATGAATTCTCTATGATCATTAGGCTATCAAACTCATAAGGCCAGCCTCAGTAGGACTTTCATACGAGTTTCATCTGCACTTAGTAGGTTGCTACATAAGCATTTTCCGATGATATGGTAATGTTTTTATAAAGAGAGAAGAATTGAGTTTCATGTAGATAAAACTCTCTTGTCTCGGTTTCCAACTCAATCTATATGGGCCATGTAATTAAAATGTCTATGAAACATAGAATGAAATCATAAAGAACTCTCTTTCAAATTATTATTCAATCTTTTCTAGTTTTCATCAAATATATACAAACAAACGCAGGAGCGTCTACAACAATCAACTAGTGTTTGTTAAATTCTTTACGAAATATCCTTATTGTATTTATTGTACTTGTTGGGCGTACCCAATGTAGAGAGCGGAGGAGACCTCGCATGTGCAATGCGAAGAGACCACGACTCGAACCCAGGACCTTCCAGTCACAGGCGGTAAGACTCTACCGCTTGCACCAGGCCCGTCCTTCTTTAATGTACTTGTTGACAGCAATATACTTATCTAAATCTTTTTAGAATTAATGAGGAAAATCCAGTCTAGTGTTGAGGCTGCCAGGCCGTTAAACGCTTAATGGTCCATTTTGGAAACTTAATAAAGGACATTAATTAAGTACAAATAATACTAGCAAGGCAAGTCTTAATCAAAGTAATTCTACCCCACATAGGATAAAAAGTTTGCCTCGCCACCCAACAATTCTCTTGATGATTTTATCTATTATAGAGACTGGATGTCCTCTCTCCTAAGTTTATCAAAGTGAAGAGATTATTAAGAGAACACCTAGGTATTTAATTTGGAGTGAAATGTATCGTACATTTCTAAACTTTCTAAGTGGTTCATTCGAAGTATAAATTTGGATCCATGATTAGACTTAGAGTGAACTTAAAATGAAACACATGAAAATTTGAAAGACCCAAATAATCACTTTTGGGAGTTCATGAACCCAGAAGATAATGAAAAAGAAGTTTAAGGAGCCACGGTACATTTCCTTCTTTAATTGGAAAGGATCCAATAGAGCAGTCAAACAATGTTCATATTTGGTCAATGTTATAGAAGTTTCGATTTAGGACAAAGCTAAAGTAACCTATAAAATTCAGAACTGAGGTAACAACAAATAACCAATAAGAACATCGATCGATGGAAGTACGAAATCGAGATCAGAAGTCTAGCACAGTATCTAAAACAGATTAGTACACAACAATATAGTGCATGCTGGCAGCAGATAAACAGTCCAAACTTAAAGCGGCAACCACATAAGTTCAAAACAATATCAGCCCAACAAAGCTATATAGCATGACAGAAGTCCAGAAGAGTTCAAATGCACTAGTAATACGACTTGGGCATATCTAGTATCGCTTATACAGAACAGAAAGCATTGGGTCCACATTGTAATCATGCCCTTTCTTGTCGGAGCAGCACTCAGGGCATTCATAGTGCTCTATTCGCTCCGCTTGAGCCGCTGTTATCTTCACACATTTACCATGAAACCAACGGTCACACACATCACAACAAATCCAGAACCCATTTGCATGGTGTAGCCGCTGCCACAGCTTGCACAGATGGTTGGCTCAGTACCACAGCCTTCATCCTCATCCTCATTCTGTTCAACAACCAACCAATAACTCTTTGCATAAGAAAATTGGACATTACCATATTCCTTAGAAACAAAAAAGCAACATACCATCATACCATTTTTTCTAGACTGCATATGCGGCGATACGTGTCACTAGCAATGAGTGTTTCAAGAACAGTTTGCAGGCTGTTCATCCTATCAGATAAACGCTGCCTGCTAAACAAAATCATCAAATCATTGGTTCTGAAAAAGGGTTTCAGGTAGAGCTTTCATAAAAAAATGACATCAATGCAGCGCAAAATACTAATTACTGAAATCTGACAGAACAGTTTCAAGAACATAGTCCAACGGTTTTTCTAATTGAAAGTGAGACAATAATACATGTGGATGATGCAGCATAAAAGAATCACTAATTACTGAGCTTTCTAAAAACATGGTGTTTTGGACATAATCATATCAAATAAGCCAAAGTTTCCATTTTGTTATAAAGGTTTTTTTACTAGGTAATGTATGATGATTTGGGAAGAACAGAAGAATTTTGACACGAGGTATGAAAAGTCCATGCAATATTAAGCAACCATTACTATTGATATTAAATTTGTTTCAGATAGAGAGTACTTGCCAACTTTGGACATTTAATTGTCAAACTCGCTGCAAGCTGACAGCAAGAGTATGTTAAAGGTCTTATGTCCTCACAAAAAAAGCCTAATCTAAATGTCGGTGTTTCGAACCGCCGACTAGTAAATTCGTATTTGCGCGTCTGGCCCGGATGGTGTGCTCGGAGGACACAAGAATTTATACTGGTTCGGACGGAATGTCCCTACGTCCAGTTTGAGGCTGCTCGTGTTACCGGCACTTGTTTGTAGTAGGGGTTACAAACGGGTGAGAGAGGGAGCAGGTCCCAAGTCTCTGGTGAAAGGATCGAATGTAGTTGAGTCTAGTTGAACTCGTTCCGCTGTTCAGCCTACCCTTCGTGGAGCGTCCTGCTTCCCATTTTATAGATAAAGGGGAAGGCGTAGGTAACACGAGAGAAAGAGAGAGAGAGAGAGAGAGAGAGAGAGTAAAGCGAGGAGGAAGAAGGCCTCCGTGGTTGCGACGCCCTTCATCTCCTTTACGCGGGTCCCGCCGGTCCTGTAGATGATGACGGGGACGGCTCCACGTCGCGACCCTGTTCATCTCTGGCACTATACGCGGGCGTCGTCAGCCGGTCATGGCGCTCCATTCCGTCCTGGCGGGCGGCGTGGTTAGCAGATACCCCCGTCGAAAGTCGTATGAGGATTAGGTAGCATAGCGCCGGCACGCCCGACACTGTTGGTGACGTGAGTCCTAAGGTATGGCCCGTCGTGGCCACGGGTCACATCAAGACGGGCCTACTACCTTTCTGGTGTCAGAAGTTTGACCCTGGGTTCGTACTCTTCGACCTGTAGTGGTTGGGGGTGGTCTGGACCCCGTCGGGCGAGGCGGAATCCCCCTTTGAGGGGTCTGGCGAGGCGAAGTCCGCACCCGAGGGGTCGAGCGAGACGGAGCCCACACCCTCGGGGTCAGGCGTGATGGAGCTCGCGCCCTCATGGTCGAGCGAGACAGAGCCCGCGCCCTCGGGGTCAGACGAGACGGAGCCCGCGCCCGAGGGGTCTGGAGAGACGGAGCGTGCGCCCTCGGGATCGGGCGACACAGAGCCCGTACTTTCGGGGTCGGGCGAGACCAAAAGACGCTCTTGACCATCCGGGCGAGTTAGTGTTCGCGGCCATCAGCTTACTTCTTCCAGGTATCCCTAATACTGATACCCGACACTAAATGAAAACATTGGTGCAAAGTGTTTCACCCAATCAAATCTCTTCACACGTGCGAATAAGGCATCTGGTTAGTTTTTCTTTTGTATTAAGGATAGCTAAAAGCCAACATGAAAAAGGTAGAAATCTATTTTGCATATGCTTACTGTCACACAGTGTAATAATGGAACACGACTAGTAAGACCATCCTGAGAAGAAAATCCAGTTTGTTCTATTGCTAAACTATTATTTGTGTTGTTTTTTCCCCCAATTAATCAATTTGCAAAGGCGTAGCAATAACACTGAGCATGTAAGCACTACTTGATCGACAAAATGGTTGTAGTGTTTTACAAGAAGTGTAGGCATCAAGGATTATACTCCTTCTCACATGTGCATTTAAACTCAAGTGCAAATTATGAGAAAGCAGAAGGCAGGTGCATTCTGTGCTAAACCTCAATGTCTTCACTTGTCTAATAGTGATCCCACGTATTGAATTTAAACTAATAAAATCTCTTGACAGTATCTAAGCACAGTTAATCCTTCAAAGTATAAGATAATCTTTCATACTTATGAAACAAATGCACACAGAGAGCATGACAATAATGCTCAAAGTATAACACAATCTTTCATACTCAAGAAACACATACAGGGCGTGGCAATAATGCCTGACGATCTGTTGTTAGTGCTTGTGAGGTACTAGCTAAAGAGATGACATATCTTGGTGACTGGTGAGTTTTCAGAAACTTTTAGTCGACACTAAAATTCTTCTCACCTGCTCATTGTTCTCATACGTGATCCATAAAACAAAACTATTAGAACTGGGGTACACATATAATAAAAAGAAATAGGATAATACCTTGATCTAGTCTCCAAATTGTCACCGATGAATGAGGAGATACGAATGAGCCATGCGTCACAGTGCATGGCGATGTGTCTGAGCCATTTTGTGCGTTTCATGTTGCCCCTCACTAGTTTGATGCCGAGCGTCGTTGGCTCAGGCTGCCCCAGCGACATGAACAACTTCTGCGGCCGCACCTCCCAACTCCCATCACTAGTGCCATACAGATACAGGGTCTCTGCACCTAGAAGCCAAACAAAACCCATTCACTTGGCCACACGATCTCGAGTATTTGAGAAATTAAGAAAAGTTTGAGCGAGGTTGGTCCCACAAACAGTCACCCACCTTTGTTGCACTTACGAGAGAACGCCTTCTCATCTGCACAGTACACAAGGTTATAGTTTGAATGTTCGATAGTGACACAGCTAAGATTTGGGACATAGGTTGACCGTTGACATGAGATTGTCTACATATGACAGCACAAAGTATGCAGCAGCAGTAAAAATGGAATAGCACAATCACATAATGTTCTAGCATAGTAGAGGTAGACAGGTAGCCAGCACAACGAAGTAATTGCAGAGAACTACAGGAATTTCGCATTTTCATTCTGAACTTGTAACAAAGCGTCAAGTTTGAGAAATGCAGCCAAACGAACAATAACCAGTTGTCAGTTGTGTTTTTTATAATCCAACTGTGTTCTTCATCTTGTTGAGAAATTCCTTTTTTTTTCCTTCATGTGGAAATAAACCTCAGCGCACCAGGTTGCAGTCTTTTAGAAGCAGATTGCAGATGACCAAGATTGTAATGCCTTAAGTAAAGCGTAAAAACAACTTTATAATGCTGATACTTGTTCTATCAGCACGCATGACGCATGAAAGAAACAAAAGGCCATGAGGTTCATCACTTCACGGTGAGTGAACAAACCAAAGCGAAGTTTAAATGACAGAAAAAGAAAAAGAAAAAAATCAGCACTCTTGTGGGGATCGACCGATCGAGGAACTCCTTCGGTTTATAGATCCATGAGGGGCAAGAATAGGAAGAACGACGAGGGTGCTTGTTATACCTGAGGTGAGGGCGCGGATCAAGGCGGCGCGGCGGCAAGCGAAGTCCCTGAAGATCCACTCCGCGGTGTACGACGGCGGGCAGAACGCCGCCGCCGCGGGCACAGGGGGAGGCGCCTGCGCCTCCATGGGCGCTCCCGTGGCCTGGCCGTGCAGGAGCGGCTCGGCTGGTAGCAGCGAGCATGGAGCGCTGGTGAGCAGGGGCGGCGGAGGGGAACCCGTGGCCTGGCCGTGCTGAGGATGGTCTGGTAGCGCCGAGCGTGGAGAGCTCGCGAGCAGGGGCGGGGAAGAGTCCATGCTAGCCGCCAGCAGCCCAGCACAGCAGCGTCGAGCAGCAGGCCTGCGCAGGCAGCGGATGCAAGACCGACGCGCCCACTCCTGTAGAAGGAAATGGCAGTGGAGGTTGTGCTGGGTTGGGGTGTGTAGAGTCTCGTTTGTGACGGCCTCACGGCAAAGATGCTGCAACGTTGGGTCAGGTCATCCCACACCTCTCCGGTTTCCCTGTGTGAACGCTTTTTCTTTTTCTTCTTCTGCTGCTGTATGGATTTGCTTTTACTCACTCCGTCTCAAAACAAGTTCATAGCTCGTTTTCCAAGAAGTCAAATATTTTTAAATTTGACCCGTTATTATAGAAAATAATATTAATATTTGTGCATTTTTAAATAAAATTATTATGAATATTCCATTATCAATCCAACAGTACTTATTACACATCATAAGTATGAGTTTCTTTTATATTTAATCAAACTTAGAAAGGTTTGACACCTCGAGAAGTAGAGATGTGCATTTATTTTGATACAGAGGAAGTACTTCCCTTTTCCCCTATTCTATATGACCTTCATTGGCATCCGTTGTACAATCATCTAAGGTCTTATTTGGTACATCTAATCCATCACCTTTATGAGCTATTTTTGTGTCAAAAAGAGTAAAATAAAATTGCTCCTAAAATCTGCTCTCGTGTATGTAGGATATGTGGTGACCTCCCCTCTCTCCCTCTCTCTACTATATATATATATATATATTAATGTCTCTCATCTGGGTATAGTTGTAGCATCTGTTCGTACACACGCACATCCACTCAACACAAGCACACTACTCACACCATCCGTGTACAAACAAACCTATAACTACACTCAGATCTGAAGATCGCGTCTTTCTTGAGATCACCAAAATCCTCAGATTTCGTAGGCGACGGGCACGTCACGATCCCATTGTGGCATCACGTGTGAGAGGCAGACGGACTGTTGTAGGGATACAGAGGACGGCTGTCCCACCCAACTTTGCAAAAAAGGCCTCAAGAAAAATAGAAATTACAAATAGGTCCCTAGACCCTTTCCCAACCGAAGACTTGAGCCAGCTCCAGGCGTCGCTGCCCACATCCAGATCCGAGGAAGCTCCACCCCGAGCTCCCTGAATCATGGACCGGAGCTCGACGACGACGACGACTGCCGCCGCAGGAAGCACAAGCCCGATCCAGCCACCTATCTTCCAGCAAACCCACAATAGCCACAGCATCCACGAAGCAAAAGGCCAGTGACCCCGATGCTCTACCGAGACGACGAGCCACCGCCGGCAAGACTCCTGAACAGGAGCCAACGAGATTTGGAGCTCCAACTCGGTCTCCAGATCCAGAGAGCCCCGACCTCACAGGCCCGCCGTCGGCACCGGAGCAAGTGACGACGAGGTGGGAGAGGGCCAGGAGTACCTTATTCCACCATGGCGACGCCGTCACCACCTCACGACCGCCGTCGGGAGACCTACCCCTATAGCGGGTACCTAATCTACACCGCCGGTCGAAGATCCACCATTCCCCCACACATTTGAGGACCCAAAGGTCGCCGAAGGCGGAGGGGAACAGCGACCTCGCCGGTGGGAGCACGAAACGCCCCCTTTTCGCCCTCTCTCATTGTAGCTGGGAGAGAGTTCGAGAAAGAGGGAGAAAAGCGGAATAGCAATAACGGCTTTCTACTATATATATGTAATGGTTGGAACTAGCTCAAAGCCTTGAAGTCGAACACGGCAGCGGAGCCCCTAGATCTAACTTAGGGCGGCCTCCTACACCAGTTCAATCACCGGTGATGGGAAGGGCACTAGGGGGCGGATCTAGCCAGGGGCATGACGTATCGGAATACAATGAGGCAGATTCATCAAGGCTCATGACACTGGTGCGTTGTGGTAGCACGAACATTTGGGCGGCGGCAGGCCCTATGGATGGGCTCGTTGGGCCTCAATCGACGAGCTTCCTGGATTTTATTTGTTTTTTTTGGATTAACAGAGGCAGCCATACAGTATCGCCTCTGGAAATCTATAATTAACACAAATGTTGAACCTTGCCTGCCTTTGTTAACTCATTTTGACCAACTCTAATAATGGTTACAGTGGCGGTGTCGTGTCTCACATACTAAACTTGTGCATACTGAAGTTATCATCAGTGATCGTGCTGCAGCAAATTTTACTAAAGAGGTACAAGAACATACACAATTAGAAAACACAGCCAATGATGCCAAATGAAAACAAAAATCCCACCATGAGATAATGGAGTTCATACAAACTCAGTCTGTCTAGTATATCTTGGACAAATTTGATACCATAGGGTCTAGTAGTCATGACCAACCGACCCTCTCATAGTAGCAATCAGGACACTCATAGTGTTCCTTATGCTCTGCTTCACTAGATGTTATATTTACACATTTTCCATGGTACCATTTTCCACACTCGTCGCAGCTAATCCAAAATGTGTTTGCCTTGTAGCGACTATCACAACTAGCACAAAAGTTGTTATCATCATTTGTAGCATCCTCTTCCGCCTCCTCCAGCACTTCATTGGCTTCAGTAGGACCACTAGATCTCTTTTTATAAGAAAAAATAAAATCAATATGTGTTTAATTTGAATGTAAACAACTTATATTGTGTATAGCTCCAAACACAAGCCATACCTGCTCTTCTATAAGGTATACCTCTTGTTCCTCCACCACCTCATTGGCTTCATCTGGGCCACTAGATCTCTTTTTACAAGAAAAAGTTAAGTCAGCCCTTGTTAGATTTGAACCTAAACAACTTAATTTGCACAGCTCTAAAGGGCCAGAGTTTCTATGAATATACAAGACATGTACCTTTTCTTCTACATGGTACAGTAATATTTCTTGGACTGTTGGCAGATCGATGATCATAGCGAACAACCGACCCCTACAATACAAAATTATTTTTATTAGTGAATTGGCAATGGCCAGAGTTCCACATACACAAACTTGAAATAAAAGCATGGCCAACCATTTAGTATTACAATGAAAGATCAAAGTTCTTGAAGAACATCTGGCAGAATAATTTCTTATATCCATGTAAATATCAAATTCCAAAAGAACCACTTAGTTTTCTAACTAAATGTGTAGTGATGTTGAGGATAGTCTAATAAGCTAGAAAAATTAAGCATAACAATAATCCAAATAAAAGAACCAAACAACACTACTACAGAATAGACAATCCCTATTAGCCTATCACTGTTGGACAATTTTAAACCGATAGTGATTGGGGGTATCACTGTCATTTCATAAGCAATAGGTCAATCACCGCCGGATTTAAAAATTAACCGGCGATAATAGGTAACTATCACCGTCGGTTGGTAATACAACTTGCAGTGAAGCGTTGGCACTGCCAGTTTATATTACCAACTGACAGTGATCATTTGATCCTAGACCTGAAATATCTTTTCAATCCCATTAACTTCCACTAACGTCCACATACCACACTCCACAATCTGCACTATCTGATTCTCTCTCCCCTCTCTCCCTCATTCTCTCCCTCACCCTTTTCCAAGAATATCCTCTCTCTCTCTCTCTCTCTCTCTCTCTCTCTCTCTCTCTCTCTCTCTCTCTCTCTCTCCCACCTTCCATCTGTTCTCCTTATCGAGGGTGGGCAGCCCCGGTGGCCTCCTCCTCCTCCTCGCAGGCGGTAACCCTATCACGGGGATACGAGCACGACGACATTATCCCTAGAGGTCTCCTCTTCCTCGTGGGGAGGTGGGCCCGGCATGGGTGCGTGGGCCGTTGACTCATCGTAGTGACATCCTCACCAGTGGTCTCCTTCTCCCCTTCGTTCGCATCCTCCTCACGAGTAGGTGGCCTCGGCGTGGGAGCACTGACGAGGTGGCCTCCTCCCCTCCTCCTCTCTCTCTCTTCCTCCTCCTCTTCTTGGGCGTGCGTGCCGCTGATGCAAAGTAGTGGTAGTGGTGAGCAGATCAAGCGTAAGCGCGGCCTTTGCATAGAGCAGCGGACAGATTTGGTTGATATTTTTAGAATATTTTAAAAGGTCGGCACTGCCAGTTCTTTCACTGCCAATGATAGCCTCTCACCATCATTGCCGATTACACACTACCGAATCCAAATCCATTGCAGTAATAGGCTTTAGAAACCGGTAGTGATTGGAGTTTTTCTACTAGTGGAAGTTTTTTCTAATATAGTTTTTCCTAACTATGATGAGCATAAGAATTTAAGCTGAATGATATTTTTCTTGCAAAACATAATTTATTGTCGTAGCATAAATGTACACATATACTAACCCCTATGAGCGCACATGTGTACAACCAAGTGATCAATTAGAAAGAAACAATACAATAATTGGTTACAGTTTTATCCAGTATATAAACATTGTAGACAAATATGCTAATAATTAGTGTCAGCAGGTTGACAAGAAGTGCTATAAAAAACAATTATCTATTTCAAATATGAAGAAATCATATAGTCTAATATTAAGACATAATCCATATTCTATGGAACTATGTCCTTAGTATCATTTGTATAGCAGGTGAACATGCAACATCGTTCTATAAGCAAAGCCAACTATCTACACAATTAAGCTACCCTGTTTTATAATTAACATATTATTATTAAATGTGTCAGTGGAAACAAAACGGATTAATATATCATGCTCCGATGCAGATGTTGAAAAAGATAAACTGATATCATGTACGAAGAATAGTTAAATGCTAACATGAAAAGTAAAATCTAGTTTCAACACATGTTCCAGGTTATACACTTATCCATAAGTTCCACTTAAAATAACTGTATATAATTAGCCATGATACCACACATGTGGAAAAATGTTTTCTATCTTGCTATAAACTATACATGACTATACGATTTTAAACATTACTAAAATATAGTAAGGAATTGAAGCAAGTGTTCAGTTTCCCATACATGATCGATTTTGTTTATCATTTTTTTTAACACCATACCTTCTCATTAAAGAAGAATATAAAGAAATTACAAGAGGGGTCCCAAGGCCATGACCACACTACAACAGAGACGCCATGGAGAACATAAAACAAATTACCATCAGGCAACACACCCCTCCTATCACTGACAGAAGGAGCTGCAGCGTAGATGTTGATAGCATGTACTAATTAAGAGTAGTTAAATGCTAACATGAAAGTAAAATTTAGTTGCTACACATGTTCCTGGTTATATTATTCATAAATTCTATATTTCACTAAAAGAACTGAATACAATGGGTCATGATGATGCCACAGGTGGAAAAATGTTTTCTGTCCTGCTAAACATTATAGAGATAGCGTAAGAAAGCAAGTATTGTTCCATTTTCTGCTATGTATGATTCTGTTTAACATTTTTTCTCAAACATGCAAGAAAGTTGCATGCCATTTCATAGAAAGTAAAGAAACTACAAGAGAGGGCCCCCAGACAGATGACAATATACAACAGGTGAGCCATGCAAAACATATAACAAACTATCATCATATAACCCCCTCCTTTAGGAAACTGATAGATGCACACTACAGCTCTCCATCCCCTGCCATTGCTTTTGTTTAACAGGATATATGAAATTCACCTCATTAAGAGCAAACTATATATGAGCAAGGGACAGATGCATGTGCTGGAACCATATTTCTACCTGGAATAATGTGCATTGTGCCTGTACTCCACAAAATATTTTTAACATAGTAAAAAAATTACTTTTGTGACACTACATTTGAAATTTATTAATCTACTCATATGATATTTCAAATACCTGAACCTAACATATAGAGAAAAATGTAAGCGTTGCTTGAAATGGTTGACTTAAAGACAGACCAAAACGTCTATGACTAGAGGGAGTACTAGACAATGAGATAAAAATCAATAGATGTTTTTAAAAATTGTAACTGTCTAGAGATTTCATCTAATGAATTGATTATCACCTCCTCATAATGCATCAGATAACAATGTCTAAGACATAGATATATATATGTTTAATTAATGAGCGAAGTAATAAAATACCTTTCTGTAGCTGTCATATATGAAGCAGTGAAGTGAGAAATGTTGATGAGCCATGCATCGCTGTGCACAGCAACTTGTTGCAGCCACTTGTGCCGTTCCATCGTGTCCCTCACTATGTTGATGCCGGGTGCTGGCTCAGGCTCCGGTGCTGGCAGCTCCACCTCAGGTGGTTTCACCTCCCAGCTCCCATCCGTGCCGCCATACAAGTGTAGGGGCTGCATACCTACAATAATAATAATATAATAATAATACAATAAAAAGAAAACGTCATGTTCACTTGATCACCTCATTTCATGGGGCCAGAGAATTGATATTGATCATATCCCACAAGCACTCACCGGGATCACATTTTTGAAAGAACGCCTCCTCGTCTGCATACCCATACACAAGCGGGCTCTCGTTAGATAGTGAGTATTAAAGCATTTTTGAAACATTTTTTGAAACGACTATATTTACTTGACAAAGCAGAAAAACAACAACGCGCTAGTATTAAAACATTGGTACTTCGTCAGTGTAAGTGCGTAAAATAGAGGCCATGAGGTTATTCACATAATTATTGAGATGAAGTCGAAATTTAGAACCTGGGCATGCAAATTTCTGGTAGACATGCATGTAAAAGAAAAAAAAAAGAGAACAAGCTTGTAATTGGAACAACTGAATGATCGAGAGCAATGCCTGTAACACCGTGTATCGTAGAAGCTCTGAAACTATTACTGTACATTGCTCACACGAAGGCAATTGCACTTGCACTGTCTCCACCAGAATATGCCAAAAATATGCATGAAAACCTAGATGAGGTTTGTATAGTGGCATTGATGTTCCGGCAAGGACAGCATCCCTGGAAACTTCTGAGGAGGTATCCTCATGGATAGCAAGCCTTGTGTGTGCTCAAAATAAGGGAGTGAAAGAAATGGATGGTGATCTGCCATTTGGATTCAGCAAGCAAGACGATGAACGAAGGCTTTAGTGTTACTGCTGGCTGACATACCTCACCAGTAATAGGGCCTGATGGTAGCATCTTTTCAGGGTTTAAGCAGCATGAAGAATACAAGGTCAAGGAGATAACTTGTCTCTCAGAGATCCAAGCTCTTCTAACTTGGAAATTGTCAGCTTGAAAGAACTGGTGGATGAAGGTTCAGTCGGAAAAAAAAAATTGCACTTGTTGCACTGTCGGTACCTGGATGCAACAGTGCATCTGCACCGAAGCAGTGGTAGAACTAACAAAATAAAACGGATCGGATAGTATGACGACCTTGCTAACCAGATCCACGACATTGCAGAGTGATGAGCTAGCTAGAAGAATATAATCGAGAAAGACATGCACAAAGGTCGGAGGCTGATTCTCGTTTACTACCTTTGGTGAGGGCACGGATGAGGGCTCCGCGGCGTTTGCTATAGTTGTCGAAGATGCTCTCCACTGTGTAGGGCGGCCTTAGAGCCAGAGCCCGGAAACTGGTCGGCTGGCGCCTCCAGTGGGCACCAGATTCAGACCTAGGAGGAGGGCCCGGCGACCTCCTCTCCATGGCCATGGGCACGTCCACGGCACGGGCACCTTGCTGATCTGTGCCTTGTCGCGGCGACAGCGCGGCCCTGGTGGGGGTGGGCACGTACACGGCATCGGCTGCACCTTGCTGATCTGTGTCTGGTCGACAAGGCCTCCGGCGAACGACACGGAACTGCTCTGGGGAGATTTCGTCGTCGGAGGTGTTGGAGCCGGAGTCCATGGAAGGCTGCGAGAGCGCGCGCGCGAGAGAGAGAGGCGGAGAGTGTGAGGGGTTCCGAGGTTTGGCTCCCTTCCTCCCTTCTGTGTCGCGCGCGCCGCCGGAGAGAAATGGAGAGTGTGACGGATCTCTAGGAGGATTTGGGCAACTCGGTCGGGACCACCTGCTGTGCCACGCTTCACGAGGAGAGAGGCAAAGGAGCGGGGCGGTGGTGATAGACTGACAGGGTGGCCAAGGCACTCACGCTTTCCATGCGTGGGACCCGGCTGGCCTCGGAGGGCTGCGGGCGGCGCGAAGATGCTGGGAAGGTTGGTAGGCCGTAGAGGAAGGCTGGTCGTCTGTGGTCACTGGTGACCTGCTGCCGTTTCTTCTAGGAGTAGTAGACGCCAACTTTGAGCTGTGATCACATGGATTTGCCTTCCGTAGCAGCTGGATTACAATAGGCTCCCACATACGAACATTGGAGTATAGTTATGGCTGTAAATTTAGTAGAGTTATTAGGCGGCAAGTAAAAAATTATTCGCACAAGCAAATAATGTAAGTAAAAAAGAAAGAGAAAAAAACTAACACTATTAACAAAGCTGCCGTCACAATACAACCGGAGTAGTAATACCCCTTCACAACCAGAACCAATACAAACAATAAACTAGTTGTAGGCATGCAGGTGTGCGCTTAAATAACCGGGAGGGAAGAAGCAAGCCGCCATGGCTACCGAGGTCTCTTCACTCACTACTGCAATAAGGATTTGTAGAGATGGTCAATTCAGGTGTCTAGAGGCTGCAGGTGAAAAAAAAAATCAGCCCCTTCCGCTCGCCACGGAGCCCTCGCCTGTGACGCCTCCTTCGAAGAAGAACCACAGTGGTTGTTGTCCCTGATGAATTAGCTCATCCCTTCCTTGGCCCACCCCTAACCACCTAGCGCCACAGTCTAGTCCCTACAGGCCGCCGCATCGTCCACGTGTCCACTGCTTGTTCCTGCTTCATGGACGCCTCCACCATGAGGCTGCACATCTGAGAGAGAGGAAGAGAGAGTGAGGGCCACAGTTATGAGAGGAGAGAGGGATATATGGAGAGAAGGGGAGAGATGAGGGGATCAGCATGTGAGGAAGATGGTAGGCGCTCAGATGTCGCTGCCCCCCGCGGGAAGAAGGGTTCAACACTTCAACTTAAGAGTGCAACACCCTCACCTGTGGCCTGATGGACGAGGGACGGGCCAACGCCACACGCTCGGAGATCCAGCTGGAGCACAACAGTGGCAGAGATGGTAGCACGGTCTGGAGATAGGTGTTAGCACACACGATCACTGGCTCAGGTGAATGAATCACTCATCAGTCTTGTCGAGCACCCGCTAGTGTTACCGAGTACCCACTAGCTAAGCCAACCACGAACAAGCGTTGTCTGTCCCCACACACTATGGCTAGAGGTTGAAGACACTACAAGAATCCTGTTAATCCATGATGGAAAATTTTCGTCACGGATCACTGAAAAACCGTCAGTAAACAGCATCTGTGATGGTTTCAGAAATCATCATGGATTGAGCATCATGGATTAACATGCGTGACGGTTTGTCGAAAACCATCACGGATTAACATAAACGGTGACGGTTTTAAACCGTCACGATAGAGCCCGAGGCCTAGTTAGTCCAGCCCAAACCCATTTCCTGTGACAAAAAATAACCGTCACGAATCAATTGCCAATCAAAGATACACCAGCTCATTTGTTAACAGGCCAGAATCAGAGATGGGCCAAGTTTGGCCCAATTTTAGCCATTTTCGCATCAATTTTTCAGCCATTTTCACAGGCCCGTTTCAGCATATTGCAACCCAAATTCATCACTAATTTTTAGCCCACTTTTCAGTCCACTACTACAGCACATATAGCCCATATACACAGCCCATTTTTGAACATTCAGCCCATATACACAGCCCACACACAGCTCAAATAATTACTGTTGTAACAATATACACAGCCCACACATTAAATAAAATAACTCATATTTCCATCCAACAATATATCACATAAATTTGCAACCAACATTAGATTACAAGTATTCATCCAACAATAGTTAACATACAGAAGTGCATACAGCCATATAGTTTACCATGGCACAAGCCAACAACACAGAATGCATAGAAGCCTAGCAGCTTGATGCATGTAGTAGCAACAGCAAAATGCGAGCAGCAGCAACAAAATATATACCACCATGTATCGCTTAACTTGGTCGAAATTGACTTGACACAAGTTAGCAGCAGCAAAATGCATCAAGTTAGTGGCAAAAGATATGCACCATGCACGTCTTAACTTGGTCGAATTTGACTAAGTAAAAGGTTAAGTTTTGCTTCCATCTCAGATTGACTCCTCTTCATCTCCTCTCGGTCAATAATCCTTGCCTGCTCAGATTCTTGCACTTTATTTGACAAATCAACCACTTGTACACGAAGCTCAGCATTGATCTTTTTCTCCGCTTCCAGTTCAGCGCTCTGCTCATTGGAAATACACCGGGCATTCTGGTACCCCACATTCTGCAAGAACTGATTCTTCGTGGTGTTCTCAGCAAGCACATCAGCAACAACTTGAGCCGCAGACTTAAGTTCTTCACCTTCTGTTGTTGTAGATAGCTTGTTTTCCATCTGAGTCTAGCAAACAAGTAGCAAAGATGGTTGATGTTGAGAGAATTAAAAATACAAAGATCAAAGTCTGAAAATTATCTTACAATAGCCTCTTGTACAATAGGGGTGTAGCATTTTTTTTTGCTATAGTGGCACTCCTTGAACAAATCAAATGCATTAGGTTCTTCATCATTATATTTGTCATCCTGAGAACAACATATATGCATTAGGTCCGGCATGAATTAAGATGTTACAAAATTTTGGACAGCTACTATTTAACTAAAAATCTAGAAGAACATGTTCAACTATAAATAGGATTAACCTGAATAGTTACTGTTCAACTAAAAATCTGGAAGAACATGTCCAACTAAAAAAAAGACAGTTGCGGTTACAATAACAGCAGTAGCTTATTACAATAGCACCAGTAGCTTGTACCAAATTATACAAAGACAAATCTAAAAAATAGCAGCAGTAGCTTGTTACAATAGCATATGCAGCAGCATGTTACAAATAGCTTAATATGGTGGTTAATAGCAGCAGAAGCTTAATATTTTTTTTATGACAAAGGAACCTTTATTGATTAGCAGCAAGTTGCTACAACAAGGGAGAACCACTCCTGGTTTACATCATACAAAGCCTTATGAAGAGGACATCTACAAATATGTTCAGAACTGATACATGTGAAAACAGCAAGGCTACAATTATCTGGTGAGGCTCTAAAGGCTTGGGAAGATAAAATATGCTTAATATTGTCATCACAAGAGCACAGCATGTTAAAAACACAATATTCTGTAAACTTATCCTTACATTAGAGCAGCAGCATGACAAGTAGTTGTGTTCTTACATAAATCAATACATCTCAAATTCCCTTATGTAAAGTGAGAAAACATTTCAGCAATATGAAAATTATTGATGAGCTTCATATAGAGAGCTTTATCCCCCAGCATGCTTAAGTAACAGTTGCATACATTTATTTATAAGGTGTTTAACATGGCTCACTTACCAAATTCTCAACATGAACCATGTAGGCACGAGATCCGGTTGTGTGATGGTACTTAACTTTCCCTTGGTTGTCTTTGTTCTTTTGACACATCTCCTACATCAAAGACAAAAAATGCATGTAAGGTTGGTGATAGATTAGCATGTACAAGGCATCATTTTGGTTTTTCAGAGAAAACATACCATCTTTTTGGGACTCTTCCATGATTCTAAAAGTTTAAGCCACTGTTCATCAGTCATGCATTTGACAGGAGAAGTTTTTGTAACCAAATGTAGTGGAAAAGGATCAAAATATTCTGCCTTCAGCCTGTATCTTTGTTGGCGGACCGCAGATTGCATCATCTCAATACAACCCTTTTTAACTATGTTATCCTTTGTGTTTATGTCAAACTTGGCCTAATTGAATGGAAGAACATGTGCAGAAAAGAATATCAATTCAGTAACTTATGGCATAAAACAACAAACAATGGTTCTTATATTGAGACTAAATGTGGAAGGGGCCAAAGAATGTATGTACCTTTAGTTTTCCTAAGAATAAATCAACATACGCAGATGTAGGTTCTTTCTCTTTTGGTTCTTTCTCGTTTGGTTCTTTCTCTTTTGGTTCTTTCTCCTCTGAACTTGGTGCAGGTTTTTTCTTGTACAGCTTCCAATGCGGGAGTATAGGCACATGGTTCCTAACTATGATGTTGCATTCACTTGCAAACTTTGCAGCAACAAGAGGAACCACCGGCCTTATATGCCCTTCAGTTATGACAACTTGCAGCTTGCCACGGCGCGCTCGGTTTAACCTTTGGAGACCAAGTCCCATATTATGTCCCCGTTCCCTTCTCTCCTCTCCCCCTAGCATCATAAGTATCGACACCTGTCCAAAGCTCAAGTAAATCCTCTACAAGAGGCTATAGAAATACATCGAAGTCCTTCCCGGGTGATTTCGGACCTGGAATAAGCAAAGCCATCATAAAGTTTGATTCCTCCATGCACTCCCACGGTGCTAGGTTGTATGGCACAACAAGCACAGGCCACATGCTATATTTTGTGTTCTTTTCTGAAAAAGGATTGAACCCATCAGTAGCTAGGCCAAGTCTAAGGTGTCTTGGATCCTTTGCAAAATCTAGATATTCGAAGTCAAAATCTTGCCATGCCTCACCATCAGCTGGGTGGCTCATATTCTTCTCATTGGGCTGCCGCTTTAACTTGTGCCATTGTGCCGCTTCTGATGCTTCTTTGGTCGAAAACATCCTCTTTAGCCTAGGTACCAATGGAAAATGCCGCAACATTTTTTGTGGAATCTTCTTTCTTTCTGCATCTTTCCATCTCGAGAGACCACAAACCAGGCAATTATCATGCTTGTCATATTCCTTTCTGAACAACACACAATTATTGTAGCACACATGTATTGATTCATACCCTAGACCTAGTTCCTTTAGAATACCCTTTGCTTCATCATATGATTTTGGGAGTGTATTGTGTTCTAGGAAAGCATCAGCCAATACCTTCATGTGTGCAGTAAAAGCAGAATTGCTAATTCTATATAATGACTTCATATGTAGAAGCCTTACCACCAAAGAGAATCTTGAAAATTTGGAACATCCAGGATAAAGTTGGCGCTTTGCCTCTCTCATGACAGTTTTCAAAAATGACTCTTTATCACAAGGTTCTTCAGCACCAACTTCATTTTCTACATTCGGCCTTGCCTATGCCGCTGCATTCTGTAGGTCTCCTAAAATCCCTTCCAAATGATCACCATAGTTGTCATCCTCTGTCACACCGACCCCATGTGTGGAACCATCATCATCTTCATGCATATCAATAGGATGCTCAATAACATTGACATCTAAGCTCTCTCCGTGATGAATCCACCGAGTATAAGTAGTTTCCATGCCATTCATCAATATATGCTTCCTCACAACATCCTGTTTTCGGTACTTCTGATTAAGGCATCTACTACAGGGGCATAGAATTTCAACATTCTCATTGAATTTCCCCTGAATGAAATTCATAAATTCTTTCACATCGTCAATGTATTCAGGGGAAAATAGTTTGCTATGCACCCAACTTCTATCCATCTAATCAAACGTCGCAGATAAACCACAATGAGCTAACTACTATAATTCAAATGCTACATCCAACAAAATCAACAAAAAAAGAGAAGAGATATATACCTTGGCTGTCAGTAGGAGTTCAGGTGAGGCAGATGGGGATCCCCTCGGAGAGGAGGCAGCTGCTTAGCGTTTGACGATTTCAGGCGTGCTTGAGGCCATAGGAGTCCACTCAATAGTTGGATTTGTCACCAGGTGGATGCATGGCCGCACTCGGCATCTCTCATTGGTGCGGCAATGGAGGGCAGCGGTGCTGCGGAGCTACAAGATAGGGTTGGAGCCTTGAAGGGCGGCGGTGATGCGAGATGTTGCTGGTGTGCAGCGGTGATGCGGGAGGACGCGGCAAACGAGGAGGCGACGGTGCTGGACGGCGCGGCGGTGGTGGGCAATGGCGCGGCTCTTGCCTAATCTCGCCGTCGGCGGCAGTGTTTGAGTCCAGCGGCGGTGGCTGAGTCTCTGAATCACGGCTGGTGTCTAACTGAGTCCGCGAAGGAATTGAGGAAAGGGGAAACTTACTCCTACATTCATCAACAAAAAGAAACAGAATTGTACTCGATCACACACAAGTTGCTAGCACAGTGGTGAGGCGGATTGTTGTCAACTCGCAGGTTGTGGGATCGATTCCCACGGACTCCACTCTTTTTTTCTATTTTCCCTATTTACCTAATGTTGGGCCACTCCCGCCAACAAAAGGCTAATAGTATTATGTTCTATCACACTGGAGCAGCTAGCGCAATGGTAAGGCATATTGTTTTCAACACCTAGGATCAGGGTTCAATTCCTGGAGATTCCTTTTTTTGTCATTTTGCCACGCTGTGTGCGGGAATGACCCAGGCGAGTGAATGACCCAGGCCTACTGTGATGCTGGGCTGGTAAATAAATAAAAATACTTAAGTGCACATTTAGACACATAGTGTAAGTACCTCAAATGTAAGACATGTTTCTATTTTTTTGCAAGTCTTGTGTTCAAATCCCATATATATAGTTATAGGTGTAAAGTTTTTTGTTCCCATCCACAATAAATGGAGAACATTTTTAATTTTGCCAAAAAAAACATGTAACAAAGTAACAAAATTATTTTGTTCAAATAATTTAACAAATTGTCTTTTGGGTTTGATACTTTTTGCAATCACATTTTCTACTTTTCTTTACACTAAATATTGATAGTGGGCCAACTGTCTTGGGCTAACTAGCGTATGACGAATTCAAAATCATACACTGTGACGATCCTGATAAAACCGTCATGAGTTAACGGGCTGGGAATATCCAGTGGGCTCATCCATGATGAAAAAATGAATATCGTCACTGATTACGTCTGTCAGTGGCTGTCAGTGACGGTTTGTAAATCCGTCAGCAAGAAATCGTCACGGATTAACAAGTTTCTTGTAGTGAGAAGAGGAAGAACAGAGTATACACACACAGTACAAGACATCAGCGTTGGCCGAAGCCCTGTATGAGAGATGACAAATCTAAACTTTCTTTACTAAGTTGTCGTGGCAGTCTACTTATACAACTCTATCCATCTTGTCCTAGTACAACGCACATGCTGCAACAGTAACTAGATAACACAGTAGGACTGACTTCTACGCATGTCTCTGCATGTGGCTATAGTGCTGCAGGTGAGCCATTTGACGCCTACCTTTGATAGCGGCTACAGTACCACAGCAGGCGGTCTTTTCAGTGCCATCTTTCCTTGTTGTGTGTTCACACAAGGAAAGCGGTAGATTATTCTAACAATTCTTTTTCTAATCCTACTGCTATCCCTTATACCCCCTCCATGCCAATCATCTTCTTCAGCTCCGTGAGTCGAAGACGTCTGAGCGGCTTGGTGAGGACGTCCGCGAGTTGCCGACCAGTTTCAACGAACTCGATGACAATCTACCCTCCATCGACACAGTTCCTGAGGAAGTGGAACTTCACGTCGATGTGTTTGCTCTGGTCGTGCAGAACCGGATTCTTCGTGGGGGCGATGGCAGGCTGGTTGTCCACCATCAGTGCTGGTGGGTGAGCTTCCGCACCGGTCAGCTCACCCAACAGCTGGCATAGCCACACAACTTGGCACGCCGCTCTGGCCGCCGCTACATACTCTGCCACACACGTAGATAGCGCCACCACCTTCTGTTTCAGCGACAACCATAAAATTCGGGCCGACCAGAGGAAGACGAGTATGCTAGAGGTGCTCCATCGTCCATTGATGTCCCCCGCCATGTCTGCATTGCTGAACACAGTGAGCTGCAGCCTACTCTCGTCGATCTTGGGAAAATGATCCCTTGATCCACCGTCCCTTTGACATAGCGTAGTAGCTGCTTTACCGCAGCCCAGTGATCCTCTCTATGATCCTCCATGAAGCGATTGACGTAGCCTACGGCAAATGCAATGTTCGGTCTCGTGTGGACTAGGTAGCGTAGACCGCCGACGATGCTTCAGTAGAGTGTTGCATCCACCTTCGCCATGGTACTGGCTTCGTCAGTTTTAGTCGCTCCTCCATCAGAGTCACACATGGCTTACACTCAGCCATGCCGCTCCGCTCCAACAGTTTGGAGGCATATGTGCTCTGACTAAGCGTAAGTTCCTGCTTCCCCTGTCTCACCTTGATGCCGAGGTAGTAGGAGAGTGCGCCGAGATCGCTCATTCAAAAATGAGCCTCCATCTCACGTTTGAAGCCGTTGATGTCCTCCGTGCACTCACCGGTGATGATTAAGTCATCCACATACATGCTGACAATGAGCTCCTCCTTCCCCGTCGCCACGTGTAGAGCGCGTGCTCGGTTGTGCACCGCTATAACCCAAGCTCGCCCAGCGTGGCATCAAGCTTGGCGTTCCATGCTCGTGGGGCCTGTCGTAGCCCATAGAGCACCTTGAGCAGTCGGAGCACCCTGTGCTCCTCTCCCTTGATGGTGAAACCTAGAGGTTGCCTGATGAAGACCATCTCCGCCAGCTCACCGTTAAGGAAGGCCGATTTAATGTCCAAGTGATGGACGCACTAGTCCTTTGCTGCTACCAAGGCTAGTAGCAAATAGACTGACTCCATGCACGCTACTGGCTCAAAGACCTCCTCAAAGTCTATGCCCTCTCACTGAACAAAGCCTTGGGCGATGAGGCACACCTTGTGCTTGACAATGGCACCAAGCTCGTCCCGCTTGACCTTGTACACCCGCTTCAGGCTGATCGAACATCATTCTGGAGGTGGATCGATGAGCTGCCATGTCTTGTTTTCCTTGATCACCTTCATCTCCTCCAGCATCACCCATCGCAAGTTTCCATCGCACTCGGGCAGCGCGAACATGGGTGGTTCCTCTACACTGACAAGTAGCAGCTCTTGATCATTGAGCAGCTAACCAGCTAGTGCTGAGGGTCCTGCTCCTCCGATGATGTTGTCTAGCCTATGGAACCGCACCTCCTCACCTTTGTGGAAGGCATCCACGAACTCAGTGATGTCACTGGGAGGTGAGGCGAACTCGATCAGCGTTGATGGAGTTCCATGTTCCACCGGAGTGCTCAGCACAGCACCTTGAGTGCTCGGCACCCTGAGTGCTCGACACCCTGGTTGCAGTGCTCAGCACTACTTTTAGATAGCTTGTCACTACTCCTGTAGTGCTCGGCACCACTGTATGAGTGCTCAGCCTCAGTCTTGGAGTGGTCGGCACCACTACAAGATGTCTTGGCTCCACCATGGGAGTGCTTGGCACCCATCCTAGAGTGGTGGCGACCACTACAGAACCTCCCGACGCCACTCCTGGCATGCTCAGCATCCCTCCAGTAGTGCTCGGTATTCTTCCCTGAGTGCTCAGCATCCCTCCTGAAGTGCTCAGCACTGCCCCAAGAGTGCTTGGCCCTACCGCTAGAGTGCTTGGCACTCCTCTCGGAGTGCTCAGCACCTCTTTCCCAGTGTCTCCACCATAGTAGATGACCAAGTGCTCGACGACAAAGGTGTTGTTGAAGCCGCCAGCTTCCCCCATGCTCAGACTGCTCTAGTCCCTAGCCACCATCTCATTGAACATGATGTCGCACGAGACAAGTACCTTGTCTCCGCTTGGGTCGTAGAGCCGGTACGCCTTGGTACCCTCTGTGTAGCCTAGGAACACCATCGGTGTGCTCCTATCCTCCAGCTTAGTGAGGATCGACTTCATCTTCCTGATGTGGCCGATGTAGCCGAATGTCCAGAGGAAGGACACGCTCGGCTTGCACCCATACCAAGCTTCAAACGACGTCTTGCCTGTCAAGGCCTTGGTCAGAGCGCAGTTGAGGATGAACACTGCTGTGGTCACCGCCTCACCCCAGAACTTTGCCGACATGCCTTTGGCCTTCATCATGGATCGAGCCATGCTGACCACCGTCTGGTTCTGCCTCTCCACCACACCATTCTATTGTGGCGAGTACGGCGTGGTGTGGTGTCGCACCACACCCTAATCCACACAGTACATAGTGAACTCCACTGAAGTGAATTCGCCCCCGCGATCAGTCCTTAGCACGCGGAGCTTCTTGCTGCTCTCGGCCTCCGCGCGCATCTTGAACTTCTTGATCGTCACCGTCGCTTCGTCCTTGCTTGTCGGGAGTTGCAGCCACATGTAGCGACTGCAATCATCCACGAGCAGGAGGAAGTACCACCGACCACCATTTATAGTTGGCGTGATTGGCCCACAGAGGTCGCCATGGACAAGCTCAAGAGTATCCTTCGCACGATAGTTGGCCGCCTTTGGGAATGTAGCCTCCTCTGCTTCCCGACTAGGCTGCTATCACACAGCTTGCCTCCATGCTTGATGTAGAGTAGCCCTCGGACCATCTTCTCTGGCCGACCAAGCAGGCTTTGGCCGAACTAGGCATGCCACATCCATGGTTCCTCGGTGTGCCTTGCCGCTAGACACACCGGCTGCTCTACCTTTAGGTCGAGTAGGTACAACCAGTTCAGGGACCTCTTCACCTTGGCAAGAAGTCGCTGCTCCCGGTCCTTGATCCTAAGGACTCCGTCCTTGATCAGTACCTCGCTACCACGCTCATCCAGTTGATCAATGCTGATGATGCTAGAACGCAGCTATGGGATGTAATATACATCCGTTAGTGCACGGTGCTTCCCATTCTAGCACCTAAAGATGATGGTGCCATGCCCTTGGATAGCCACCCTTGAACCATCACCAAACGTTGCCATCAGGATAGTGGCCTCATCATCATCATCAGCTTGCACCAGATGAGCCTCAGCCTTCTTCTCCTGCTTGCAATTTGGGCACTCCCATGCCTAATGGCCCATCTTCCTGCAATGCTGGCAAGTGTTAGGGTCGACCTGCTTCTTCTTCTCCAAAGAAGACTTACCGCGACGCTTGCCATCACCACCGCAGCTAGAGGAGGCTACCTTCTCGGAGTTCCTTCGAGCAGCCCACACCTCCTCTGTCAGCAGCAGTTTGCCATTGTGCTTCGTTGCTATTGCCTGCTCCAAGCGCTCATCCACTGCCCGCAGACGGCCTATCACATCCTCAATGGTGAGGGTGCACAAGTCCAATATCATCTCTATGGAGAGAGTGATCTGTATGTACTTTACCAACATGGAGTGGAGGTACTTGGAGACCACCTCCTCTTCGTTGATGGTGATGCCATGGCTCTTTAGCTTGCTGATGAGCATCTGCAGGTGGAGGGAGAAGTCCACTATTTCACCATCCTTGAACTTGAGGTTGGCGCACTCTTGCTTCAGAAGCTGGGTCATCGCCTTCTTTGCGTGGTCATAACCGACGCACATCGCTACTATAGCCTCCCATGCCTCCTTAGTCGAGCTCTTTGCCCTTAATGGCTCCCTATACTCCATCGATATAGCAGCGAGGGTGGCCTCCAATGCTGCCATGTCATCTTCCTCATTGTCGGTGCCCTTGTCAACAACATTCTAGAGCCATCGGGCTCTGAGCTTGACCTTCATGGTCACCGACCACTCTCCATAGTTGGTGTAAGTCAGTGTCGGCCAACTAGTGCCGCTGACCTCCCGCACCGTGTGAACAACGACCTCCGGTCATGGCTGGGCAGCCACAGTAGTGCCACTACTATTGCCCATCTTCGAACCACCCGTCATTGCCAGCAGTTAGTCTAGCGACGATGCTTGTACAGCTCTAATACCACTTGTTAGCTCATAGGATCATCGGCTCAGGTGAATGAACCACTCATCAGTCATGCCGAGCACCCGCTAGTGTTGTCGAGCACCCACTAGCTAAGCCAACCATGAACAAGCATTGTTCGTCCCCACACACTATGGCTAGAGATTGAAGAAGAGGGAGAATAGAGCAACACACATAGTACAAGACACCAGCATTGGCCAAAGCCCTATATGGGAGATGGCAAATCTAAACTCTCTTTACTGAGTTGCCATGGCAGTCTATTTATACAACTCTATCCATCTAGTACTAGTACAACACACATGCTGTAACTATAACTAGATAACACAGCAGGACTGACTTTTGGGCCTATCCTTGCATATGGCTACAGTGCGTTAGGTGAGCCATTTAGCGCCTGCCTCTGACAGTGGCTATAGTACCACAGTAGGGGGCCTTTTCGGTGTTGTCTTCCCTTGCTGTGTGTTCACACAAGGAAAGCAGTAGATTATTCTAACAACAGGAGCATGGTCATCGGGAGCATGGACGTCTGGAGATGGGAGCCATAAGATAGAGAGGGTGGGGGAGAGGTGGGGTCCCATGAGAGCATGAGGGATGTGAGAGGGCAACAGCTGAGGGACTTCTGAATTTTTTATGATGTGTGGTTAGGGTTTGTGAGTTTAATGGGCCTAGGCCTAGCTCATTTCAAGAGGTTGGCTTCATAAGGTTCTACCTCTAAAAATAGCATTTATTTTCAGAGACGAGTCTCTTAAGAAGCCCGCCTCTCTTAATCGAATTTAGAAGATGGTATTTATCAAACTATATCTCCTAAAATGCTCTGACTGCCAATGGCGAAGGCTAGCTCCGCCCTTGGCCAGGACTAGAAGACACTCTTAGTTTGTGTTACCAACCAAAAGTGATACTCGGAGTATCATCATCGACTACTAGCACAAGCCAGGTCAGCTTTCAAATTCGATTTATACCTGAGGTTATTTCAAAATTAAAGTGCATCCAAATTAATCACAAACTTCAAATACAACTTTCAATTTTTAATTAATGTATGTTGATAGACACAATTGAAGTTGACATGAATCTTTTACACACCAACTTTGTATACACACATTGTCAACGAAATACGTCCGGCAGTCTACCGAGAGATGCCCATGGTAGTAGATGAATCGGTGGAGGTGCGCGTGAGGGAACTGGATGGTGACACAGAATGCAAGAGACAATGATTAGGCAGGTTTAGGCCGTTAGCTTGATATAATACCCTACGTTCTGTGTCTTTGTGGATTGTATTATGAGAGATTCAATGAAAATGAGTGGGGTCCCTACCCGCCTTATATACCCCGAGGGGTAGAGTTATAGGTCGGTTGTTTCTATCCTGATCATTTTATAAGATAGGAATTACAGATATTACAGAATCTAGCATATCTGAACGGATCATCCTTGATCGCTAAGGATCTTTACGCAGTCTTGCGAGGCATGCCAGCCTATACCATGCTCCGTGCGGTGTAGTCTTGCAAGCTGGGTCTCCCCTAGCGGCTCGGCCCATGTACAACCCTATGGGTATCGAGGGTTATACCCCAATAGCTAGTCCCCGAGCACCTTGTATTCACCGAGCAAGACCGTCTTGAGCTTGTTCGTGCAGTTTAGCTTATTGCCGGTCATTAGGAGCAGGCGTCCGACTAGTTTAACTAGGAGCTGAGCTATTGAAACAAGCGTTCGAGCTATTGAACACGTCGTCCGAGCTGTTGAATGCGGTGTCTGAGCTATTGAAGTAGATGTCTGAGCATTTCAACTAGGATTTGAGCTCGGACTCATGTGAAGTCGAGCTTGGTTGGCAAGATGTAAGGAGTTCAAGTGAAAAATTTTGAAGTCTCCACCTTAGATGAAGTGTGCCCACTTAGGTTCTAGGCAGCGAAGTTAGACACTTAGTGTCCCTAACTTAGTCAGCATGGAGGAACTTAGTCCCTTAGGAACAAAGAGAGATGCTTAGCATCAATGCCTTAGGCAAAATTGACTCTTAGAGCCAAAGCAGGGATCTTGAATGATTACAGTCTACGACTTAGTCGCTCTATAGAAGACCAAGTCCAGAGATAAGCATATTCACTGCTAGGTGAAGTGTGCCACTTAGTCCCTGAGCCTGACAATAGGTGAAGTAGTCACGTGATGCCAGGGTCCAAAATAGTAGTCTTTAGGTGCCGAAGCAGTCCCTAGCTTAGCTGAGAAAATTTGTACAATCATCGCCAGATGACGTGTATACACATAGTCCCCGAGCTTTCTAGAAGATTACGAAGATATCTTGTAGCAGGGTTAGAGAAAAAAAATATCTAAAAAACTCCATTGAATCTACGCTTAGCATTGAATTCTGTTTCGTCGGCCCACGTTTGATGCGGTGGCCCACCAAGCCCATTTAGCAATCTAGCAGGGCGTGTGGAGATTTCGGGAGAGAATGTGGCGGGGCAGGCACAGTTTCCTAAAAACCCTGGAAGGCAGAGTGCTAGGGGTTGAACGGTTATAAGAGCGCTGCGACCCCGATGCACATTCCCCACTATCTCCACCGCTTCATCGTCCTCCTCGTACCCATGCCTCTGTGCTCGGCAACTGCTCCACCATTAGAGCAACCATAGGCGTATAGTCTTCTCCAGGCCATAGATCTATGAGATGGAACCAAAAAGAAGCCATGGTGGGTCGAGTTGGGGATTGCACGAGCTCAATCGTGCCGAGGAATGGATGGAGTCCGTCAGTAATGAGGCGGTGCTCAATTAGTTGGTGGTACACAGCGTGTTGCCCGATAGGGTGATGGGGGATGGTGTCTGGCTCGCGGTGAGAGCTTTCCTACTCCTCATGGTGATGAACTAGTAGTTTTTGAAAATTACTTCTACCATGGATTTGGTGTTCCAATCCATCTGTTCCACCACAGGTTGATTGATTATTACGGGATTAGTCTTTGGAATCTGAGCCCAAACTCCATCCTTCATGTCTCTATCTTTCCATTTCTACGAGGCTTATCTTGGCATTCTTCCCCATTTTGATCTCTTTCGCCACTTCTTCTGCTTGAAAGCCCAGCGAGGATCTAGATCTAGGATTGTGGGGGACGTACTTGTAGCTTTGGGATGAGATGGTGGGTCAATACATGGCCACCCCTTTGAACACGAATGTGAAGTATTGGGTGCAGCGATGGTTCTACATGCCACAGGTGGAGCCATATGTACCATGCGACGTGGATTAGATCCCTGTTAGCAACGCCAGGTGGTCGGAGAGGCCTAGCATCAATGGGATGGAGCAAGGGATGGAGCTCTTGGCATTGATAGATCGGAGAAGGTTGGATGGGGCGATCATGGCAACAAATTTCACTTTTTGGTGGGTCTAGCCCAGCAAGGAGAGGGCATATCCCAGATATGAATTCTGGGGGGGAGACTGATGGGACCCCTGAGGTGCCTAAGGAGATCAGTTAGGATGAAGTTAAATGTCACATCTCGATGATGTTCAACCTTGCAAGGCATCTTAGGATCGACAACCAGCAGAGGCCCTTTCATGTTGGGAGCCTCCCACCATGGTTAAGAGTTTTATTTTTGGATTCATTTATTCCTTTGTCTATTGAAATGTACTCATTCATGTCCCTAAAGATTCGTGGGCAGGATCGAGCGGTGTACTTCTTAGTGGTGCCATCAGCAGACTGCCCAAGGGGGTTGACACCCGATTGAGCAGTCCACGATGTCGAGCCAGCTCAGAGGCAGGCAGGGACAGCTCAGCCTACCTTGATGATGGAGACAAAATTGAGCAGACGTCGTATGTCCACGAGAAGCTCTAGGAGAAGTGGCCTACTGACAAGGAGCCATCCCCAAAGAGAAAGAAGACAATAGGTTCATCTCATCATGAAGAGAAGTCGATGAGCATTGGAGCTACTGCCTAGCCCCAAAGACGACAGATGTATATGTCGAGCTCATCGAATGATGATGAGACGATAACGCCTCCTTCCCCAAGGGCCATGATGCCTTCATTGTCTATGCTAGTAGGGGCAGAGACATGCAAAAGCCAGTGGATGTAGGAGACCGCAATGCTGGGGCTAGATAGTACTCGGGCGATACCCACAGCGGCAGCTCAGGCGGCACCAGCAGCGGTAGCCCGGACAACTATCATAGTCCGCGACACCGCATGGACAACTCTAGTGGCAGTAGTGCAGACACCCATCAAAGCCCCTAGGACTACGTGAGTTACTCCAGCGACATTTGTGGAGGTGCCATGTAGCTCGGGTGCTGGAGTGGGTGGTTCTAGGCGAACGCGCCAGTTCCGAACAGCACTGTGGGAGTCCCAATTGTAAGTTCCCCTCTTTGTGCGTAATTCTTTTTGAGCATGGTGTGTTGATTCCTGATGAGTTGTTTGTGTGCCAAAGTGTAGAGTCGAATGAGGACCTATAGGCTACTGCTGCTGATGGCATGGAGCATGTGGTAGAACCAAAAACTCCCCATGCCTAGTAGGGACAAGGAGGAGCGGATCTAGTTGCCCCCACCGTGTAGCAGCTAGCGGTTGCGGAACTAGCCACCCCTACCATGGAGGAGCCACCAGTTACCTGCCTGACCTTGCGTGGAGGTGGGATGCACAATGGGGTGATCTGGGCGATGAGGGGTTGTGGGGCGCCACGGCGATGTCAGCTGATCCTACCGAAGTAGAAGTAGAGGCCACAGGGGATGTGCCAAGCAATGCGGCTTGAGATTCACCCACAGTTGCTGAGCAAATGATGGCACCGATGGTGTCAACAGTGGAGGAAAGGCTCGAACAACCTGTCTGAGCACAGCAACGACCGAGGAGAGCACCTCTACAGGCAGCTGCTGTGGTTGTTGAAGAAATCATGCGGGAGCTCTCTCCACCTCCCTAGGTCCTCCACATAGTTATCCAGCATGATAAGGAGTTTGAAATGCTGGAGGAGGGGGAGGCGAGCATAGAGACAAAGAGGTTGAGAACCGACCTAGCGACAATGATTGGCCATATTAAGGTAGGCTTGTGAAAATCCTTCTATTATGTCCATTGATTATCGCAATCTTTTTAACCCCTTGCTCGTTGCAAAACATCATGAAAGTGTCCAAGCAATGTCGGTGGCAACTAGAAAAGATGGCCCCGATGCTAGAGGAGAACAAGAGTCTATAGGTGAAAGGACCTAGGATGCCGCCTAGAGGGGGGTGAATAGGCGTTTCTAAAAAATAACACCTTTAAATGTGGAAATGATTAGAGTGAGAGCTTTTAATTGCTTGGAAGCTCCAAACTAGAGTAAACTAACCCCTCATGAGCTGACCATAGAGTATATAGAAAGTACTAAATAAATATAAGAGCCACAACCCTGCAACACAGAGATTAGAGCGAAGAACAACAAAAATCAGCACAGGTGATAAATACCGAACATGTCCGAGATTCACGGGCTCAGCACACCGAGGACGAAACTTGGTGCCTTTGATTCCAATCTTTTACTCCAAGCAACAAGGACCTGCTAAGAGTTGTATCTCACTATATACACCTACACACTAGCTAGCACAACCCAAGTGGATCACAAATATCAAATGAGAGAGAATTGAGACACGATATTTGTTTTATCGAAGTTCAGACTCCATCGAGTCCTACTCTCCATTGAGGGGGCTACGAGCGACCCAGTGAAGGTCAGCTCTAGAGGACACACAAAGGTCAACCTAGCTGGAGTCTTTTCCAACTCCTTTTCCTTCTTCCACTAGTTGATTCCTTCCCTTGCGGCGGTGGAATAGACCGTTACAAACTTTCTGAGGCATACCATAATCTCTCGGGTGCTCTCCGATGACGCCTAGCCATTTAGGACCAAAGAGTCCAAGTGTAACAAATGCAAATCACGAGATTGACAATATGCACAAGTGCTCGAGTGGTGGCTTGCTCTCAATTTTGAATTTCTTTCAACCCATAGGTTGGATTTGGCAATAGGAATCAATCACTCACTAAGAGAGGGTTGGAGAGTGTTCTCAAGGCTAAAAATGTGTATGGATATTAGCAGAATCAACAACATTCATAGGTGAAGGCTTGGGGTATTTATAGGCTCTTTGAAAAACTAGCCGTTAAATAGTCGTTGGGCTCAGAACGTGCATACCGAACATGTCCTGTAGGCATAGCGGTATGACTTGCACCACGCCAAAGTTAGAGAGTTAAAAGCACAAGAGGCATCCAAACTCCCGATGCTCACTGGGACTTCTGACTCCCGAAACTCCTAACACTTGTTAGAACTTCCGACGAACCAAACTTGAGAACGTAGAAGATCTTGTTGTGACCATGCTCATACCGAACATGTCCAGTAGGCATAGCTCGGCCACAACAAGGAGAGTTAGCTCTTGTGTGTGTCTCTCACTCAAACCTCACATGGGTTGGCTTGAGCACTTATGAATAATCATCTATCAACATGATGCATCTCTTTTAATAGTATGACATACCTATTTACTCAAGACCAAATGAAAATGAAATTTAAACCCCTTGAGTTGTTTTTTTCTTCAAATCCAAATGCCATAGCTCTAAATCTTCATCAAGTGAGGATGTCAACATGTCAACTTTGATTTTCTTCTTGAGCATAGCCACCTTGAGTATGTGACTTGATTCCATTCAATAGATGTGAATTTACTTCAAATGTATCAAATCACTTCCAACAATTTATTTAATATAAATTTGATCCTCCACCTCAATATGACCATCATGGCTTGATTAGTACTTCAACTAAATGCAAGTACTTTCTTCTTCACCCTAGCTAGGTTCTTCGGCCACCAAGCCATCGCTTGCCCTTCACCCTTGCTTAGTACCTCGAAGCGTTTCCTTGCTATCTTCACCACCTCAAGCCATCAAGTCACACCTTGTGTTGAATCATCCATTAAGCTCATAATTCATTCTTTCATTTGTATAGTTGTCTTTTAATATAGCAAACTACAACTATGAGACCATTCCATATGCAATCCCTCATGTCTCACTTAATTATTTCTCATGTGCTTGCTTTCATATGATTCATCGAAATCCCACAATGAATAATCCTTGCATGGGTTTTGAAACGACCCCAATTTCCACGAAGGGAAATCCATAGTGTCGAAGTGTATTATGATCGTTGCAGGTCATATTACCCAAATTCTAGTCGAATATCACATCCATACAATGATAATATCAGAGTATAAATAGTGCAGATTTACATAATTTATTACATCGCCGCATTGGCGGAATCAAAGAGTAGCATTCAATCAGAACAGCTTGAAGATATGATCACCAAACTCGAGCGTAGGCATGAACCCCTCATCCGTCAAACTCCTCGGAGCTATACTCAGCAGAACCTGTGTGCCAAAATTTATCAGTATGATTTGTACTGGCCACTCCCATCCCTATGAGCATTGCCTTGTGGAAATTGGATGCAAGTGGGACATAGTCAAAGGAACCTATAAAGCTGGGGTTTCCTATGCAATGGCATATCAAGCAAATAGTAATAATTTGTCAAGTTTTAACACCATTCCCACACACACTCTACTCCATTCCCTTTCCCAAGCTAGGTTTCGGTCCTAGGATCGACATACCACCATCTCCATACCATCACCATACCATACCATCGCTCAGTCGATAGGCCAACTCCCTCTCGACATTGTCTCAAGGCCCATAGCCCCTGGCTACGACCGACACTCTCTCACAGGGGAAGAAAGAGAAGGACTCATCTCACTATCTAGTTTAAGCAAAACCTAAGAAAGGTCCATAGCTGATAAGTTGGCACATGTATCGATCGATCAACCATACACTCTGCAGAGGTTTTACATAACCACAAGATCCGCCTTCCTCGCTGACCATCGTCAACTAGGCTGATTCCGGCTGCTTGCTAGCCTAGGATAATGCCACTCTACCATTCAGCCCTGGTTCACCCCAAGTCAAGTCTGGGGTGGCTAAAACTGTGAATCATGAGCCGGGTCCACAAGGTCTCCATGAAGTCTTGGAAGGGTGTGGGGGAAATCCTTCGCGCCCCGTACCTCCTTACACTGTCCGCTATCAACCTAGCAGTAGTGGCAATATCCTACCAAGTAGTCCAGCCGTCCCGCACCATATAGGGCGAGTGGTAAATAAGGCTTCCCGGTGAATCTGATTACTAGTAAGTCCTTAGGGATGACCAAGCCAGAATGTCTCCTTCAAGGCTTTCCATTCATCGTGCCACCACAGCACCTCCATCCTGGGCTCCACCCATCATAGGTTCACACCCAGGTCCACCTCATATACCATTTACCCACCACAGGTATCCATTTCTAGGGGTGCCCAGGTAGCATCCCATAGCAAGACTTGCCCCAGGCTCATCGTATACTCCAACTTGGTCGACACAACCCTCACCCTCCACACACCCAAGTCACACACGCAGCACTCTCCCCTTAGTCTAGGTAACACCAGTTTCCACCACGCACGTAGTATAAGTAATGAAATATATAGCAGTAAGCGTGTGGCTAGCCTAATAGCAGGGTATGTAGGGGTAAGGTTGCGTCAAGGTAAAGGCTTTCAAGCGAGCATACTACCATGTAAGTCCTAGCATAGCATAATTGTAGCAGTAAGTAAAGCGATAGCAGTTCTATATTAGCCATGCGTAATAGGTGCTACGAGATTGGGTGGGATGTGGCACCTTTAGTGTAGTCGTCTCCGTTCTTCTCATGGTACTCATGGTCCTCGCCCATCCGGTTCTCCTCCGAGTCTGCAAACGACCGCATTATAGTCACGTTAGCGACGTCTATAGAATAGCACAAAGAAGCAATGAAAATTCAAAAGAACCAAATGCACTCAAACATGGGTCCATTGCGTAGAGCTTGATTTTAGATGAATTTTGGTCCTGGTTTTGTATTTTTCCGAGGTTGTATGAATTAGTTATGAATTCCTAAAGTTTAAATCCTTTCTGAAATTGAATAAAGGCTGAATTAATCCTAGGCTGACATGTGTCATGGTGTCACTGGTCAACGTGGCATGCTGACATTAGCATGACATCATCGTCTCAGTTCTGAGCTGATAGGCGGGTCCAGGGGCTCTTGGGTCGCAGACATGTGGGTCCCTCGTGACGTCGTCATGACGTCCGCATCTGATGTGTGGGTCCAGCGTGTCTGTGCTGCTGATAGGTGGGGCCAGGTCAACGGTCAGCATTGACCAATCAACGGTCAATACGGGCCGGGTCTCAAATGGGCCTTGGTGGGCTCGGGTCGGGCCGGTGTGGCTCACGGTGGACCAGCGCTCCTAGTCCATGGTCCTAAGGCAGGGTCCATGGTGGACCGAGCCCATCATCATTTCTCCTCAGCTCAGCTCATGTGCATCGGGTGCAGGGCTGCGCTGCTCACCTTGCCCCTTCTCCTCTGTTTCTTCCACGGCGCGCTCCTACCAGTGATGTGCTCACCGGTGAGCTCCCGCAATGGCTTAGGCATCCAATTACGGTGGGGAAAAGCCTCCCTGTGCCATGGCGACTGCAATGGTGAAGTCAGGGTGATGGATGGTGCATCCTAGGTCACTGGTCACAGCGATCGGCGGCTTGAGCACATCCGACATGCAGGAATGGCGCGGGTGCAGCAGCATTGGCTGGCTCTGTGGTGTGCATGGGCATCACAATGCTCCAGCGGGCATGTTGGGTAGGTCGAGGGGTCCTCTAGGGCCTCCGGTGGCTTTGGCCACGGCAGACGGCCTTTCGATCATGTCGGCGGCGTCGGTGTGGTGGCTATGGCCTCGGAGGGCATCACAGTGGGGCGTGTAGGCTCCTATGGATCCGTGTGGACGTGGCGAGGGCGTCTAGAGCTCAGGGCAAGACTTCCGGTTTCTAGGTGGCCAGTGGGGTCTTCTCGGTGGCCATGGCGACATGGTGACGACAGCGAGGCGCGCGGGTCTCTACGGGCTCTTGTGGGGTGGTCACGGCGTGCGCGTGAGTTACCCATGGCTTCAGCGAACAGAACAGGCAAGTCAAGGAGGCGCCAGGCGCTCCTGGCGGTACTGGCCATGGCGGTTGGTGCTCGGACCAGTGGTCAAGTGCTCGGACCTGTGGTCTGGTGCCCTGACTGGTGGTCGAGTGCTCGGACTGGTGGCCTGGTGCTCGGACCGGTGGTCTAGTGCTCGGACCAGTGGTCTAGTGCTTGTCATGGTGGTCTGGTGCTCGGTCCTGTGGTCTGGTGCTCGGACTAGTGGCCTGGTGCTCAGACTAGTGGTCGGGTGCTCAGATCAGTGGTCGGGTGCTCAAATCAGTGGTCGAGTGCTTGGACCAGTGGTTTGATGTTCGAACCGGTGGTCGAGTGCTCGGAGGTGGTCTGGTGCTCTAGTGGTGGCTGCGTCATGGCGGCGGCGTTGCGAGCGCGGCATGTGTGCTCGGCTACGGCGTCCAGGGAACCTGGAGAGGTCTACAGCGTCCAAGGGCTCGGGGATGGTCACAATCAACATGAGTGTGCTGTGCTGGTGTGCCTAGAGGCCGGGGATGGCCTTGGCCTACGTGCTCACGGTATGGAGCGCCATGGCCGGAGTAGCCAGGTCCAGTGGCGAGCAGGGAATGAACTAAGGCTCACCGTGGGTGTTGTGGAAGAAAGGATGGCGGTGCAGTGTCGAGTTGCGGCCATGTAGCTACGGAAGCGGTGCCATGCAGTGCCGATCCACGATCGTGATGACGAAGACGGCGTTGCCCTCAGGGGCTCCGATCCTCCTCTCACAATCTCCTTCTCGGCCCTCTACTCTCGATGTGGTGCGGCTGCTGGGCCACCAAGCGGCGGTGGAGGCTAAGGGAGAAGCTAGGGCGCCGGGCGTGAGTGGCGTGTGGGCTGGCTTTATAGCCGAGCACCATGCCTCCTAGGGTGGATGGCATCATGTGGTGGAGGCGGATGCATCGCATCAGACAGTGGTGCGGGGTTGCATGGGCACGGCGCAAGGTGGACCGAGTCATGCCCCGGGTGTGACCCCTTGGCCTGCCCCTGCCATAGCTATCGGGCGCCGGTCGCATAGGCGGTTGAGGCGTGGGTGAGGAAGACAACACTGTAGATGGGGGTGCGGCTGACATGCGGGGTCCAGCGGGCAGTGGCTGCGAGCGAGGCAGATAGGTGCACGAATGTGGGCGACGCGCTGGGCCAGCTTGTGGGCTGCGTGCGTGCGTGTCGGTGCAAGGTGGGCGCGGTTGGGCTGGCTGGGCTGCGAAGCCGAGCAGCCTGGGCTACGAGGCCTTCTTCCTCGTTTCCTTTTTCTATTTTTCATTTCATCTCTTTTGTTTGAATTCAAATTTGGTTCTAGAATTTGAATTCCAATTTGGCGCACCTAATTTATTGGAGTTGTTAAGCATATCATAACTCAAATGGAAATCCAAATCACATTCAATGTATGCAACACTTATTTGTTAGAATTTAAATAAACACAATTAACTAATGACATGCCATGCTTATGTGTTAACTTGGGTTGGGGTTAGACCTAATGCATCTCTTAGGTTGGGTTACTATACATGACACTCATCATCACATGGTTGTTCCAAGAAAATTTTGTAGTTGGTATTTTTAGTGTATGGATTTTTGGGTTGTTACAGTCCTACCCCCTTAATAGAATCTCGTCCCCGAGATTAAAGTGTAACATACTCTTCGAAGAGGTAAGGATATCGTAGCAGTAGGTCAGACTCTTTTTCCCATGTTGCCTCTCTCTCTGTGTGATTGCTCCATTGGATCTTGCACATAGGGATAGTCTTGCTTCGGGTCTCTTTGGCATCTCTGCCTAGAATTCTAATAGGATGTTCTTTATACTCGAGTGTGTCTTGAATGTCAAGTGTATCAGTTGGAACTTCTTCATCGGGCACTCTCAAACACTTGCGTAGCTGTGAGACATGGAATACGGAGTGTACACCCATCAATTCCTCGGGTAGCTCAAGTTTGTAGGCGAGCTTTCCAATCCTCTTGCAAATCTTGTAGGGGCCAACAAATCTTGGGGCTAGCTTTCCTTTCACATGGAATCTGACAGTTCCACATAGCGGGGATACCTTGAGATAGACGAAGTCTCCCACATTGAACTCAAGTTCTCTTCTCCTTTTGTCGGCATAGCTCTTGTATCGACTTTGAGCAATTTTCAAATTCTCCTTCACTTGTGCAACTCCTTCTGCATCTTGAATCTTAGCGGAGTCAAAGAATGATCTTTCTCCCGGTTGGGACCACATCAAAGGTGTCTTACAAGGTCTACCATACAGAGCTTCAAATGGCGACATCTTGATACTGGCTTGGTAGCTGTTGTTGTAAGAGAACTCTGCATAGGGTAGGCATTTCTCCCAATCAGAGCCGTAATTCAGCACACTAACGCGAAGCATGTCTTCTAAGATCTGATTTACTCGTTCTGTCTATCCATCTGTCTGTGGGTGGTAAGCGGTACTGCAATCAAGTTTGGTTCCAATAGACTTGTGTAGAGCTTCCCAGAATTAGGACACAAATTGAGGACCACGATCAGATACAATACTAGAGGGAGCTCCATGTAGTCTCAGAATGTGCTCTATGTATAGATCTGCTAATTTTTTGGCATTGGTCTTGGTCTTAACCGGTACAAAGTGAGCAATCTTGGTCAAATGATCAACAATCACCCAGATGGAATCATGGCCTTTCTATGAGCGGGGCAATCCAACTATGAAATCCATGGATATGTTCTCCCATTTCCACTCGGGAACATCCAGAGGCTTTAGCAATCCTATAGGCCTTTGATGTTCAGCCTTGACTCTGTTGCAGGTGTCACAATGTGCCACATGTCCTGCAATGTCTGTCTTCATGCCTTTCCACCAGAAGTGTTTCTTCAGGTCTTGGTACATCTTTGAACCTCCAGGGTGAATACAGTACTTGGAATCGTGAGCTTCTAACAGAATTTCCCCTCGTAGTACTGGGTCAGATGGAACGCAGATTCTGTTCTTGAACCAGATGGTTCCTTGTTCATCTTCTTGGTGGTTGGTCTTGTAGCCTAGTTTCATCAGACCACGGAGATACTCAATCTCTTCACAACTTTTCTAAGCTTGACGGATGCGATCTGTGAGATCATACTGTATGTGGAGCTCATTCAGCAAGCCATGCAGTAGTATCTCTAGTTGGAAATCATCAATCTCTTCTTTGAGCTTAGGTGGTACTGATTCAGTGATCAAGGTGTGACAGTAACTCTTGCGACTAAGAGCATCTGTGACTACATTAGCTTTTCCCGGATGATAGTGAATTTCTAGGTCATAGTCCTTGATCAACTCAAGCCATCGGCGTTGCCTCATATTCAAATCTTCTTGAGTGAAAAAGTACTTCAAGCTCTTGTGATCAGTGTAGATGTCACACTTGTTGCCTATCAAGTAGTGCCTCTAGATCTTCAAGGCATGCACAACTGCTGCTAACTCCAGATCATGGGTTGGGTAATGGTTCTCGTGTTCTTTCAACTGTCGAGAAGCATAAGCTATCACTTTTCCATCTTGCATCAACACACAACCGAGTCCTTGACGAGATGCATCACAATAGACTACGAAATCTTTGCTGATATCAGGCAATGATAGCACAGGAGTTATGGTAAGCTTCAGTTTCAGTTCTTGGAAGCTTTGCTCGCACGCGGGCATCCATTCAAACTCCTTAGTCTTCTTCAGAAGGTTGGTCATTGGATGGGCTATCTTGGAGAAGTTCTCAATGAATCGGCGATAATATCCAGCCAATCCCAAGAAACTTCTGATTTCTATCACATTACGGGGTTGATCCCACTCTTTCATGGCTTCAATCTTGGCTGGGTCAACTGCGACACCTTCAGCTGATAGTACATGGCCTAAGAAGGAAACTTCCTATAGCCAAAACTCACATTTATTGAACTTTCCATAGAGTTGATGTTGGGCCAATTTCTCAAGCACGGTTCTCAGATGATGTTCATGTTCTTCAGCGGTGGGTGAATAGACAAGGATGTCATCAATGAATACCACCACAAACTTATCCAGTTCATCCATGAAAACCTTATTCATCATGTTCATGAAGTATGTGGGAGCATTCGTGAGTCCAAAGGACACCACAGTGAACTCAAACTGCCCATACCTAGTCACAAAAGTTGTCTTCGAGATATCACTTTCTTGAATCTTCATCTGATGATAGCCTGATCTGAGATCAATCTTGGAGAAATACTTTGCATCTCGAAGCTGATCAAGCAGATCATCAATTCTTGGCAGGGGGTACTTGTTCTTGATGGTGACCGCGTTCAAGTTCCGGTAATCAATGCACATTCTCATTGAGCCATCCTTCTTCTTGACAAACAGAACGGGGGATCCCTAGGGTGAAGCACTGGGCCTAATATATCCCTTCGAGATGAGCTCATCAAGCTATTTCTTGAGCTCAGTCAGTTCATCAACTGGCATGCGATAGGGTCTCTTGGCAATGGGTCCCGTTCCTGGCAACAGATCAATGATGAACTCAACATCACGGTCTGGTGGCATACCCAGTAATTCTTTAGGGAATACATCGGGATAGTCCCTGACTACTGGCACATCATGAACTGTCTTCTCCTCTTTTTGTGATTCTGAACTTGCTTTAAGGGCACATAGGATAGAGGTGGACTTTCTAGACTAGGGTTCACATCTAACGACTTGGCCTGATGGGTGGGTCGCTTGGACATATCTAGGTGAACATGATATGATACCTTGGTGAATGGTTAACCAATCCATACCTAAGATGACATCTAGGTTAGTGGAAGGTAGCAGGGTTAGGTCGGCTCTAAAGATAAGACCCTCAATGGTAAGACTCACTCCCTTACAGATGTGGGTGCACTTTAGGTCTCCTAAGGGTGAGCTGGTGATGATAGGATCTTCACATGGGGTTATAGACATGTCATGATCTCGTGCAAACTTGGATGATATGTAAGAACAAGTTGCTCTAGAGTCAAATAGAACTGATGTAGTATTGCCATTAACTAAAAACATACCGTACACAATGTCAGGGGCAACTTGTGCTTCCTTGGCGTCCAGATGGTTGAGACATCCACGAGTAGCTAATCCCTTGAACTGAGACTTCTGAGCAGCTGAGTTCTGAGGGCACTCAGCGGCTTTGTGACCTAGTTGGCCACAAGCAAAGCAGGTGAAAGGCGTACCACCTATAGGGGTTGACACAGGTGCCTTCTAGTTTCCAGTGCTTGGTGTGGAGCGGTTCTGTGCTGGGCATTCATTCGCTATGCGAGGACGGTTGAAATAGTCCTGACTGTTGCGGTCCTGAGCATAACGGTCCCGGGTGTAATGATCCTGAGCAGGGCGGGAGTATTTGGTAGTGTAGCCTCCACTTCCCCTACTCGACCCTGGGTTGTCATCCCTGTTATGGCGAGGGCGTTCCCTAGATGGTGCATCTCTGCGGAACCTCTTGCGATCACAACCACGGAGAGACTCCTCAGGCTTACGCTTCCCCTCCCTATACTCTTCTCCAGCTTCAACACAGTCCTTCTCAATTTGGATGCAGCGATCCACCAGAGCACGCAATGTGTTGCTCTCAATACCGCCAAACTTTAGCTTGATGTGTGGGTTAAGTCCCTTGTGGTAATAGTACAGCTTCTCCTTCTTAGAGTTCACAACATAAGAAGGTGCATAGCGCAGAAGGTTGGTGAAACGAGTAGTGTACTCAGTCACCCTGTCTTTTCCCATCTTGATGTTGCGGAACTCCTTAGCTTTGGCCTCCATGATACCCTTGGGAATGTGATACTCAGTGAATGCTTCGGCGAACTCATCCCATGAGATGTGGGTAGGGTCCTCATGGGAGTCACTGAAACTGTCCCACCAGGTGCGTGCTACACCCGTGAGTTGGTGTGTGGCAGCTCCAACACACTCATCATCGGTGAAAGTAGTGAGGTCAAGCTTCTTCTCCATTTCCTTGAGCCAGTCATCGGCTACAAGCGGGTTAGGGTCGGTGCCATCATAGGTAGGTGGCCTTAGCTTCAGAAATCTCTCTAGCTTCCTTTGGAAGTCATTCTGCTAACCTCCTTGGCGATGGTTTGCTCCTTCAACAAGAGCTGCAAGAAGCTGGGTCTGTTGTGCCATCACTTCTGCCAGGTTCGGTGGTGGTGGTGGAGGAATGTTCTCCTCAGGCGACGGAGTATTCTCTAGGTGGAAAGGTATCCCTCCACGTCCATAGCCATGGCCACGACCGTGGTTGTTGCCACCACGTCCCCCATTGGGTTCAACTGGTTCAGGGGTGGGCGTATGTCCTCGATTCATTAGGCGATTAGAACGGCGGTTCGGCATCTGCAACGTGTATCATAGAGAGTTTAGTGCTTGTGCCATAAGTGCTTATAATTCAATATGATTACATGATTTAGATGATTCAAAGAAAAAAATTACACTATCCAACACTCATTACAAAGAAGCAATAAGATCCATAAGATGCAATAAGATCCAAAACATTCATTACATGGGTTTTATTACATAGCATCATCTCCAGTAGCTACACTTGAAGACGTGCGAGAATCGTTCTACGCATAGTGTCTCATAATACATCTCATAAGGGGTACATCATGGGGTACAACTTACGGAAGCTACTGACATGACTCATGACCACGCAGGGTCATCTACTCTAACTCATACACCGCAGCTAGGATACGACTGTTCTCGATCTCGATCTCTTCGTCAAACTTGTGAAGTCGGGACATGTACTTCAAGGCCTCGGTGAGCTCCTCAGTAGGCTTGGCTCTAGGTAGGGTAGGGCAGGCATCTAGGTTGAGGCGAGTCAGGGCTAACTCAAACTCCTCTATCTTAGGCTTTGTCTTGCTACGAACCTCCTTAGGTAGCTGATCCCACATACCCTTCATCTCCCTGAGGCGCTTCCTGTCAAACTTCTGTCAAGCCTGCCAGGTCCTCTCACACTTGTCCTGTAGGTACTCGGTCTGCCTGAGTGCCTCGATTAGGTGACCCTGGTTGCGAATGGCCTTCTTCCTGAACTCCTCTAGCTCCTGTGTTAGGGTCTTGTTCCAAGATTGGATCTTTAGCATATCAATCCCCTTAGATCTCTCTCTGTCTCCTCTATGGTTGAACTCAGCCTTCTTGTCGTCCAACTCACTCTGCAACTCCAAGACCTTGTTATCGAGGTAGCAGTTCCTGTTGCCTAGGTCAGTTGCTTTGTCCTGTAAGTCAGCGACCTTGGCTCTGTGGTCCTCCTCATGACGGTTGAGCTCATCCTGTAGCTTGGCAACTGTCTCCAGTAGACTAGCTCCCTCCTGTGCTCCCTGTGAGTCTCGTTCCTGGTACTCCCACCGGAGGGCCTAGTCCTGATGTCTCCTCTGCTCCAGCTGGGTCACGTACCTGTCTTGCTCTAGTAGGTGAATAGCTAAGACACGAAGGCATCTATCCTCCTCGGCAAGGATAACTCTGCCTGCTGCGAAACTCTACTCACTAGGGGTAAGGCTGAGGTCGAGGGCCTGGGGAAGCAGACGGAACTCTATCATCTTCAGGTGCTCATAGTGGTCCCTCATCACTCTGCGAAGTGCCTTGTGTGAGATAGCTCGCAGTCCCTCCTCGACTGTGTCCTTTATAGTCAACTCGGTGAAAGCTGGGACAGAAGGTAAGGTAATGCTAGCTGGGAACTCCACTGAGGTGACAATCGGTCCTTCGATTCCTCCTTCCTTAGCTGGCTTCCCAGTGCAGGTGACCTTGACAAGCTCATCGGGGACACCTAACATGACGAGAACTTGGTAGAGGGTCTGTGCAAAACCCTCGAGCTCACGTAGGTCAAAGGTAAGCTTGGCGTGGTCCAGAGGTAGCGGTCCTAGTGGCGGCCAGTCGACATTCGTTGCCATCTGCATGTTTCAAGGGAACAGGTGTTAGCAGGTCAATAATAGATAAGCCTTGCATAAAAGTAAATGCAGGGTCGGTATATAACTGAAAGAAGGGCTGTTTACATCCTATTCTATCGTCCATTTCTAAGGGTTTCGTCCTAAGGTCAAGTATGGCTCTGATACCAACTGAAACGACCCCAATTTTCGCAAAGGGAAATCCACAGTGTCGAAGTGTATTATGATCGTTGTAGATCATATTACCCAAATTCCAGTCGAATATCACATCCATATAACGATAATATCAGAGTACAAATAGTGCGGATTTACATAATTTATTACATTGCCACATTGGCGGAATCAAAGAGTAGCATTCAATCAGAATAGCTTGAAGATACGATCGCCAAACTCGAGCATAGGCACAAACCCCTCATCCGTCAAACTCCTCGGAGCTATACTCCTCAGCAGAACCTGTGTGCCAAAATTTATCAGTACGATTTGTACTGGCCACTCCCATCCCTATGAGCATTGCCTTGTGGAAATTGGATGCAAGTGGGACATAGTCAAAGGAACCTATAAAACTGGGGTTTCCTATGCAATGGCATATCAAGCAAATAGTAATAATTTGTCAAGTTTTAACACCATTCCCACACACACTCTACTCCATTCCCTTTCCCGAGCTAGGTTTCGGTCCTGGGATCGACATACCACCATCTCCATACCATACCATCACTCAGTCGATAGGCCAACTCCCTCTCAGCACTGTCTCAAGGCCTGTAGCCCCTGGTTATGATCGACACTCTCTCACGGGGGAAGAAAGAGAAGGACTCATCTCACTATCTAGTTTAAGCGAAACCCAAGAAAGGTCCATAGCCGATAAGTCGGCACATGTATCGATCGATCAACCATACACTCTGTAGAGGTTTTACATAACCACAAGATCCGCCTTCCTCGCTGATCGTCGTCAACTAGGCTGATTTCGGCTGCTTGCTAGCCTAGGATAATGCCACTCTACCATTCAGCCCTGGTTCACCCCAAGTCAAGTCTGGGGTGGCTGAAACTGTGAGTCATGAGCCAGGTCCACAAGGTCTCCATGAAGTCTCAGAAGGGTGTGGGGGAAATCCTTCGCGCCCCGTACCTCCTTACACTATCTGCTATCAACCTAGCAGTAGTGGCAATATCCTACCAAGTAGTCCAACCGTCCCGCACCATATAGGGCGAGTGGTACATAAGGCTTCTCGGTGAATCTGAGTACTAGTAAGTCCTTAGGGATGACCAAGCCAAAATGTCTCCTTCAAGGGTTTCCATTCATCGTGCCACCACAGCACCTCCATCCCGGGCTCCACCCGTCACAGGTTCACACCTAGGTCCACCTCATATACCATTTACCCACCATAGGTATCCATTTCTAGGGGTGCCCAGGTAGCATCCCATAGCAAGACTTGCCCTAGGCTCATCGTATACTCCAACTTGGTCGACACAACCCTCACCCTCCACACACCCAAGTCACACACGCAGCACTCTCCCCTTAGTCTAGGTAACACTAGTTTCCACCACGCACATAGTATAAGTAATGAAATATATAGCAGTAAGCGTGTGGCTAGCCTAATAGCAGGGTATGTAGGGGTAAGGTTGCGTCAAGGTAAAGGCTTTCAAGTGAGCATACTACCATGCAAGTCCTAGCATAGCATAATTGTAGCAGTAAGTAAAGCGATAGCAGTTCTATATTAGCCATGCGTAATAGGTGCTTTGAGATTGGGTGGGATATGGCATCTTTAGTGTAGTCGTCTCCGTTCTCCACACAGTACTCACGGTCCTCGCCCGTCTGGTTCTCCTTCGAGTCTGCAAACGACCGCATTATAGTCGTGTTAGCGACGTCTATAGAATAGCACAAAGAAGCAATGAAAATTCAAAAGAACCAAATGCACTCAAACATGGGTCCATTGCGTAGAGCTTGATTTTAGATGAATTTTGGTCCTGGTTTCGTATTTTTCTGAGGTCGTATGAATTAGTTATGAATTCTTGAAGTTTAAATCCTTTTTGAAATTAAATAAAGGCTGAATTAATCCTGGGCTGACACGTGTCACGGTGTCACTGGTCAACGTGGCATGCTGACGTCAGCATGACGTCAGCATGATGTCATCATCTCGGTTCCGAGCTGACAGGCGGGTCCAGGGGCTCTTGGGTCGCAGACATGTGGGTCCCTCGTGACATCGTCATGACGTCCGCATCTGATGTGTGGGTCCAGCGTGTCTGTGCTGCTGACAGGTGGGGCCAGGTCAACGGTCAGCATGGACCAATCAATGGTCAATACGAGCCGGGTCTCAAACAGGCCTTGGTGGCCTCGGGTCGGGCGGGTGTGGCTCATGGTGGACCAGCGCTCCTGGTCCATGGTCCTAAGGCAGGGTCCATGGTGGACCGAGCCCATCGTCATTTCTCCTCGGCTCGGCTCATGTGCACCGGGTGCAGGGCTACGCTGCTCACCTTGCCCCTTCTCCTCTGTTTCTTCCACGGCGCGCTCCTACCGGTGACGTGCTCACTGGCGAGCTCCCACAATGGCTTAGGCATCCAATTATGATGGGGAAAAGCCTCCCTATGCCATGGCGACTACAATGGTGAAGTCAGGGCGATGGATGGTGCATCCTAGGTCACTAGTCACGGCGATCGGTGGCTCGAGCACATTCGGCGTGCGGGAATGGCGCGGGTGCAGCGACATTGGCTGGCTCTGTGGTGCGCATGGGCGTCACAATGCTCCAGCAGGCATGTTGGGTAGGTCGAGGGGTCCTCCAGGGCCTCTGGTGGCTTTGGCCACGGCGGACGGCCTTCCGATCATGTCGGCGGCGTCGGTGTGGTGGCTATGGCCTCGGAGGGCGTCATAGTGGGGCGTGTAGGCTCCTACGGATCCGTGTGGATGCGGTGAGGGTGTCAGAGCTCAGGGCAGGACTTTCGGTTTCTAGGTGGCCGATGGGGTCTTCCCGGCGGCCACGGCGACATGGTGATGACGGCGAGGCGCGTAGGTCTCTATGGGCTCTTGCGGGGTGGTCACGGCGTGCGCGTGAGTTACCCATGGCTTCAGCGAATGGAACGGGTGAGTCAAGGAGGCGCCAGGCGCTCCCAGCGGTACTAGCCATGGCGGTCGGTGCTCGGACCAGTGGTTGGGTGCTCGGACCTATGGTCTGGTGCCCAGACTGGTGGTCAGGTGCTCGGACTGGTGGCCTGGTGCTCGGACCAGTGGTCTGGTGCTCGGACCAGTGGTCTAGTGCTCGTCACGGTGGTCTGGTGCTCGGTCCTGTGGTCTGGTGCTCGGACTGGTGGCCTGGTGCTCGGACCAGTGGTCAGGTGCTCGGATCAGTGGTCGGGTGCTCAGATCAGTGGTCGGGTGCTCGGACCAGTGGTGTGATGTTCGAACCGGTGGTCGAGTGATCGGAGGTGGTCTGGTGCTCTGGTGGTGGCTGCGTCATGGCGGCGGCGTTGCGAGCACGGCATGCATGCTCGGCTACGGCATCCGAGGAACCTGGAGAGGTCTACAGCGTCCAAGGGCTCAGGGATGGTCACGGTCAACGTGAGTGTGCTGTGCTGGTGTGCCTAGAGGCCGGGGATGGCCTTGGCCTATGCGCTCATGGTATGGAGCGCCATGGCCGGAGTAGCAAGGTCCAGTGGCAAGCAGGGAATGAACCGGGGCTCACTGTGGGTGCTGTGGAAGAAAGGATGGCGGTGTAGTGTCGAGTTGCGGCCGTGTAGCTCCGGAAGCGGTGCTGTGCAGTGCCGGTCCACGATCGTGATGACGAAGACGGCGTCACCCTCGGCTCCGGCGACTTCGGTAGCGTGCGGGGGCTCCGATCCTCCTCTCATGATCTCCTTCTTGGCCCTCTACTCTCAATGTGGTGCGGCTGCTAGGCCGCCAAGCGGTGGCGGAGGCTAAGGGAGAAGCTAGGGTGCCGGGCGTGAGCGGCGTGCGGGCTAGCTTTATAGCCGAGCGCCATGCCTCCCAGGGTGGATGGCATCGTGCGGTGGAGGTGGATGCATCGCATCAGACGGTGGTGCGGGGTTGCGTGGGCGCGGCGCAAGGGGGACTAGGGTCATGCCCCAGGGCATGACCCCCTGGCCCGCCCTGCCATAGCTATCAGGGCGCCGGTCGCGTAGGCAGGTTGAGGCAGTTGGTGAGGAAGATGACACTATAGACGGGGGTGCGGCTGACATGCAGGGTCCGGCGGGCAGTGGCTGTGAGCGAGGCAGACAGGTGCACGAATGTAGGCGACGCACTGGGCCGGCTCGTGGGCTACGTGCGTGCGCGCCGATGCAAGGTGGGCACGATTGGGCTGGCTGGGCCGCGAAGCCGAGCAGCCTGGGCTGCGAGGCCTTCTTCCTCGTTTCCTTTTTCTGTTTTTCATTTCATCTCTTTTGTTTGAATTCAAATTTGGTTCTAGAGTTTGAATTCCAATTTGGTGCACCTAATTTATTGGAGTTGTTAAGCATATCATAACTCAAATGGAAATCCAAATCACATTCAATGTATGCAACACTTATTTGTTAGAATTTAAATAAACACAATTAACTAATGGCATGCCATGCTTATGTGTTAATTTGGGTTGGGGTTAGACCTAATGCATCTCTTAGGTTGGGTTACTATACATGACACTCATCATCACATGGTTGTTCCAAGAAAATTTTGTAGTTGGTATTTTCAGTGTATGGATTTTTGGGTTGTTACAGGTTTCATTTGCATTGTTGTCTTGTGTTTGAACTAGATTGTTTATACAACAACACATCATTTTGGCTTTCATCAAGTACTTGTGAGATTACCCATTTTCTGTCCAATAGTTAGCAAACAGGTTAGACCTTTAATCACGTTGTCATTCAATCATCCAAAACCCACTAAAGCGCTAGATGCACTTTCAGCAGACATCGGTGGATGACCTACAGGTGCACATACTCCAAGAATGCCACCGCAGAGAAGATCTGGAGGTGAAGTCGTGGCATTGGAGATGGAGCGCCGGCACATGGAGGCGAAGAACCAGTCGCTGGCCGAGCAGCTTAGCCGTTATGCCGACTAGTAGAAAGGTATGATTTTTGATCTTGTCTTGTTAATGCTTAGTGTTGTGAGATGTCTGGCTGTGATATGTAGCATTGGAGATGGAGCTCAGCCTTTCCCGGGAGGCCATCATGCAGCTGACTGCGGCAAAGGAGGATGCTGACGAAAAGGCCAAGAAGATCATTGAAGATCTTCGACATTAGTACTTAGCATTTCATTTTTACCAGCATAATATTGAACGCATGCTTAGCATACAGCCACTTTTTGCAGAGTATTGGCACTAGGTGCATGCACAGTTCAAGGTCTTTGGAGAACAAGTGAAAGCGCAGGATGAAGAGATTGTAGCGATGAAAGCACAGATCAAGCCCGTGCTTGACTGCATTGGCTTTGAACCATCGGAAGGGAGAGAGAGCTGCTGCCTAGAGACCCACTACCTTGGTCAATCCTGGACCGGTGCCATATGGTGTGGTCGGACTTCATGGAGTTCACACGCAGCGCCACCCATGGACCCATCGTCCATGCACTTGCCCAACTACGGTCGCACTACCCTATAGTGGATCTCCAACGCCTGGTGACCGGCTATGCCCAAGGAAGAGATGTGACAAAGATCACTTGGCTAGAGGATGAGGTAGAAGAGCCAGCGAGTAGGTTGGCTAGAGACATCAACCTGTTCGGCAAGGGAGGAAGCAGTACCCAATAGATTAGGAAAAACTTATGTTGCAACATTGTGTATAAGTGTGTTGCAACATTGTGTATAAGTGCTTAGCAACTTTTGGTGAACACTTAGTGTTATGGTAGGGTTTGTGTTTATATTTAATATAAATCATCCGAGTAGTTTGTGTGTAGCTGAGCCTCTAGCCTTAACTAGCCTGTTAACCATAATGTAGAGGGCGGGGCCCATGTGCGTGTAGGAAGAACAAAGCATCACCAAGGAGCCACTGCTAGCCACCAATAACGTAGAGGGCAGACGCTCATGCACGTGTAGGGAGAAACTAGAGATAGGTCCATCTCTGGAAACATCCGAGTGTCAATATGACTGTTAGGGGATTTGCCTTAGGCATAGTTTGCAAGTCATCTTTAAGATGTTGTGCGTAGAAAAAGGTTTGCTTAGTGAAAAAGCATAGAGAAAATAATATGAAGAAACATCAGGGAAAAACTTTATTGAATACGCAAATATAAAAGGTACATATATTTGAAATGAACACTTCAAGGGTAGAAACACCTAAGGAGGTCGATGTGCCAAGAGTTTGGAACATCCCTCTCATTCATGTCGCATAATCTGTGGGATCCTGGTTGGGTGACCACCTTGATGATAAAGGGGCCCTCCTAGGGTGTGGAAAGCTTGTGCATCCCGTCAGTCTTCTACTTCTTGTGGAGCACTAAGTCTTCGACCACAAAAAATTGATTGTTGATGTTGTGGTTATAGTATCTTCGAATGCTATCTAGGTACTTTGCCATCCAAACACAAGAGACTTGGTGCTCCTCTTCTAAGCTATCCACTTCAATGAGCCGAGCTTGGTCAAAGTTCTCCTCACTATAGTTCTCCACCTTGGGTGCTCAGAAGGCAATGTTAGCATGTAGAATGGCCTTGGAGCCAAAGACCATGAAGTATAGAGAGACACCAATGTTGTAACTAGGCTAGGTCCTTAGACCCTAGACCACACTTGGTAGTTCCTTGAGCCATTTGCTCGGGTGTTTCTGCTCCCTGTCGTAGAGCCTCTTCTTCAACACGTCTAAGATCATGCCATTGGCGCGCTCGACCTGGCCATTTGCCCTAGGGTGTGCCACTGAGATGTACTTGACTGAGATGAAGCATTTGTCATAGAAATCCCAAAAATCAGCGCCAATGAACATAGACCCAAGGTCGGTGATGATGCTGTTCAAAAGGCCAAACCGATGAATGATGTCGTCGAGTACCTCGGCTGCCTTCTTTGCTATAGGTTGGACTAGGGGTTTGTACTAGATCCACTTGGAAAATTTGTTAATGCAGATGTAGAGCCAGCACAATCCTCCTAGGGTGGGCTTAAAAGGCCTGATCATATCTAGTCCCCAGCATGTGAAGGGCCAAGATGTAGGAATTGTTTGAAGGATCTAGGCTGGGACGTTGATTTGCTTAGCAAAAAACTGATAGTTCTCACACCGGCGAATGAGTTCCTCCGCATCGGTGACCGCTGAAGGCCAATAGAATCTAGCTCGAAAAGCTTTGCCAACTAGAGTTCTAGAGGCTACATGGTTGCCGCAAGTGTCGATGTGGATCTCCTTGAGGATCTTCTTGCCATCTTACGCACTTCTAGAGTAGCTCCTCCTTGGTGTTCTTGCGATATAGCTTTCCTTCGACTAGGATGTAATGCCTGCTGCGATAGGTGAGGCATTCTCTCTCTATGTTGTCAGTTGGGATGTCTACAGTGGTGAGGTACTTGATGAAGGATTCCCTTCAATCACTGCTCAGCCTAGGGGCTGCTGCAACTAACTGCTCGGCAGGTGGCTTTTCTTAATGCCTTCTTGCCCCTACTTGATAGATGGTGTCACAAGGTTCCGGACAAACACTCTGGCTAGAACTTTGGCCCAAGTCAACCCTAACTTTGACAACTCATTGGCTACTTGGTTGTCATCCCAGACCATGTGGCGGTACTCGATGTCATAGAACTTGTCTTCTAACTTTCTTATCGCAGCACATTAAGCGTCCATCTTTGCGTTGGCGCAATTCCAATCCTTGTGATTAATAACGAGCGCAGAGTCACTGTACACTAGGAGGCATTTTACTCTGAGCTCAACAGCTATATGGAGACCATGAAGGGCCGCCTCATATTCAGTGGTGTTATTCAATGCTTAGAAGTGTAGGTGGAGGACATAGCGAAGCTTGTCCCCTAACAGAGAGATGAAATATATGCCTGCCCCACCGCCATTGAGGTTGAGACACCCATCGAAGTACATAGTCAAGTGCTCGGGGTGCTCAACTAGGACTCGAGTCTGCATATCCATCTACTCAATGATGAAATCAGTGAGCCTTGCGACTTGATCATGTGGCGAGGCATGAAGTCGATGGTGTAGGTGCTGAGCTAGACTGCCCATTTAATGATGCAGCCGTTGACTTCCTTGTTATGTAGGATGTCACTAAGTGGGTACTCAGTAACTACTGCTATGTGATAGGTGTCGAAGTAGTGGTGAAGCTTCTGAGACATGATCAGGATGGCATATAGCAGCTTCTAAACCTAGGGGTAGTGAGTCTTAGGCTCATTTAGGACCTCACTGATGAAGTAGACTAGGCGCTAGACTTTTATTGCATGCCTAGCCTCCTCTCGTTCAACAATGATGGTGGTGCTAACTACCTAGTTGGTTGCTGTGATGTAGATTGCAGGGTTTCATCCTTCTAGGGAGCGGTCATGATCGGAGGTGTGGTGAGAAACCACTTGAGCTCGGCGAATGCCTTGTCAGTGTCCTCTGACTAGATGAACTTCTCTTGAGCCTTGAGTAGCTTGAAGAAGGGGAGTCCCTTTTTGCCTAGATGGGATATGAAGCGACTTAAAGCTGCCATGCACCTAGTTAGCTTCTAGATGTCCTTGACGTAGGTCGGCAGCTTCATGTTGGTCACCGTCGATATCTTCTTGGGATTGGCTTCAATGCTACGGAGGCTAACGATGTTGCCTAGCAGGATACTAGATGGAACACTAAAAATGGACTTAGTGGGATTTAGCTTCCATCGGTATACTTCCAAGGCTTTGAAAACTTTAGTGAGGTCGGCGATGAGGGTGTCAGTAGTCTTAGACTTGACCACCATGTCATCGACATAAGCCTCAATGTTCTTCCTGATCTGGTCCTTGAGGCAGCGCTGGATGGCTCTTTGATAAGTCACACCCGCGTTCTTGAGCCCAAAGGATATGGTCGTGTAGTAGTAGGCACCAAAGGGCATGATGAATGACGTCTTGATTTGGTCTTCTTCCTTTAATGCAATCTAGTGATAACTAGAGCAGCAATCTAAAAAGCATAGGAGCTCACAGCCGGCCGTGGAGTCTACGACCTCGTTAATGCGAGGTAGGTCGAAGTGGTATTTAGGGTAGTGTTTGTTGAGATTGGTGTAATCAACACACATTCTCCATTCTTTATTCTTTTTTCTTACAAGAACTGGATTGGCTAACCACTCCAAATGATACACCTCTTTTATAAAACTGGCAGCTAAGAGCCAGGTTATCTCTACCCTAATGGCCTCCTTTTTGTCCTGCATGAATTGTCGAAGCTTTTGCTTGATGGGCTTGGCGGTCGCTGAGACATTCAAGGAGTGCTCGATCAGCTCCCGAGGCATGCCGGGCATGTCCCCAGGTTTCCACGTGAACATGTCAACATGCTCCCTTAGGAAGCTGACGAGCATGTCTTCCTATTTGGGATTGAGGTTGGCCCTGATCTGAGCAGTCTTATATTGGTTGCTAGGGATGAGGACCACTTCCTTCACCTCCTTAGACTTGGTTGATGCTCGGGCAGCCTCCATAGTTGGGATCTCTAGGTCTTCCTAGGAAATTTGTTGCGCAGCCATGAGGCAGTCCTACATACGGATGGAGATGTCGGTAGCCTCGACAAGCGTGAAGCTTTCCTTCTCATAGGAGTAGGCAACATTGAGGTTGGTGTGCAGGGAGAGGACCCCCCCTGCTCCATCAACATGTTTAGCACCAGGTACGTGTAGTGCGACATGGCCATAAACTTCATGAGAGCTGGTCGGCCCAGGATGGCATGGTACACCATGTTGAAATTGGCAACCAGGAAGTTGACATAGTCGACATAGAAGTGCTTGGTGGTGCCAACTGTACCAGCAATGTAATATGTCCTAGAGGTAGGGATGCTTTTCTGGGAACAATCCCCTAGAATGGAGAGTCCATGGGAGTGAGATCTTCCTTCTTGAACCCCAACTCCTTTAGGGACACGGCGAATAGGATGTTGAGGGTGCTCCCTCCAATGAGGACCTTCTAGAAGCATACATCCTTGATGATGGGATCTAGGACAAGCGGGAAACGCCATGGATATGGGATATCTGACCATTAGTTGGTCCTAGAGAAGGTGATCAGGTGCTCCGACCAGTCGAGCTACTTGGGATCAACAATAGGGTCGTCGTATGTAGCGACCAACAAGACGTGTCATGCTACAAGCTTCTACTCGTTCTTATCCTCAGAGATGACTCTCCCCCCAAAGATAGTGGTGACAGTCTTGGTGGCATCCTGGTAGGAAGGGCCCTTGCTATTGTCCTGATCTCCGCCTTGGCCATCTTCAGTCTCATCGTCATTACGCCATTGCCTTTTCACTAGTTCACCATGGAATGCTTTGTTCAGTCCTCTTCACTCCCCCATGGTGTGCTTGGCATCCTTATGGATAGGACAAGGGTTATCCATGAGCTTGGCATAGTTAGCGTCATAGGTGTGCTTAGCATGGGTGTTGACGGAGTTGTCAGGCTAGAGGCGGTGTCCTTGTCTACTTCTCAAGCTCCTCGGGCGGTCCTCGTGCTGGTGCTCAGGATCATCATGGAGGCATGCATGATCATCATGGTGATGGTCGCGATCATCACAGCGTCTCTCCTCACTACAATCGTCATCACGGCGTGAGTGGCGATTGGGATGGGTAGCCTATTTGACTTCCTCATCGTTGGCATAGCCATTTGCAATTTGTATTAGCTCACCAATGGTTGTGGGCCTCTTGCGATACAACTTTCCATGGAGCTGCTCGTGTTGTAGCCCTTTGGTGAATGCAGTGATGGCATCGGCATCGCTAATGTTGGGTATGGAGTTCCTCATCTCCGAGAAGTGCCTGATGAAGTTACATAGGGACTCCCTAGAGGTTTGGTGCAACTTCTCCAGATCATACTTAGTGCTAGGCTGCTCACATGTAGCCATGTAGTTCTCGGTGAAGACTCTTTTGAAGTCATCCCATGATCGGACGGAGTTCTCCTATAGGCTGAGAAGCTAGTTGTTCATAGACTAATTGAGCATGATAGGCAAGTAGATTGCCATGACATCTTCACTTCCACCCACAGCTATCATGGCGATCTCATAAAGAGTTAGCCACTGAGCGGGGTTTGCCTTGCCATCATAGGTGTTCTCCCTGATGATCTTGAAGCCCGTAGGCCATTGGATGGCTCAGAGCCTTACTACAAAAGGTCAGAGTTCGGAGCCAGTGACAAGGGTGATGGGTAGAGCTCGGGGTGCAATAGGTACTCTGCGCTCTTCATTGAACTACCACCAGTGTTCCATCTTAGCCTCATACCACGTGGACCTGCTGCTCTTGATGCGACCCCATGCATCGAGATTAGCATTGATGAGCTCACGAGCATCGCATGGGGGTTGATTGACCTCCTAATTGGCATCATGATTGCCACCCCGGCCTCCCAAAGGGCATGGAGGGCATCCGTCTTAGTGTGAATGCCCTTCGTAGTTGCCCCTAGAACCTCTTTAGAGATAGGGGCCACTGCCTTGGTGCCGAGGGTGCTTGGTGCCTTGATGTTGACTTCCTTCATCATGGTGGGAGTGGCGGCTATGAGCCAACATGGTTGAATAAGATGGCTCAGGGTTCTGGAACTTGTTTACCTAAACTTGAGTTGTTATGATATGCGCTCGGACCTTCTCGACCTCTAGAGTTTGAGGAAGTTTCTTAAGCTCGTTGAAACCAACGATGAGATTGGCGCTTAGGGTCTGGTGGACTGGCTGGTCGCCCACCACATCGAACTCCTCCTCTAGATTATGCCCCTAGTGTAGTGGGCCATGTCCATCCATGTCGCCTCCATGGGCCGCCTCTGCGTCTCGGCAACATTGGTGATCAACATTCTTTGCTAGGCGAGCGTTGTGCTCGTTGGAGGTTTCATCGTCCCTGGTGGTGCTATCATGGCTGACATGGAAAATAATGCCCCCAAACCCTAGAGGGAAAGTAGGATAGGTCGATGTAGTCTTGGTTGAGCCCTCAAAGTAATCATCGGGGCTTTCCTCCAGAACATCATGGAGGGAGTCATCCGTAAGCTGGCGAATGGCCACCATATTGACCACGGGCGTGGATTGATCGAACTTAGTCGAATCAATCATGTAGAGGTCAGTGATGCAATCGCACAAGAGGTGGTGGATGGTGTTCTAGTACATGGATCCCACACCCTTCAACTCGAAGGGATAGGACTTCGACATGTTCTCCATTGGGGCCTCGTAATTGGCCAAGCATAGGCCAGTAGCAGGAAGTGGTCAGCATCATGCCCTGTGCCCCTCTAGAGTGGCCGTGATGACCAGATCAGAATCTAGCTACCTCGAACAATGTGGCTAAGTAGGTCACTCGGTTGCAGCGGCTTGGTGATCTTGGAGGGTAGGGTTATAGGTCGGTTGTTTCTATCCTGATCGGTTTGCAAGATAGGAATTACAGAGATTGCAGAATCTAGCAATCCGAACAGATCATCCTTGATCGCCAAGGATCTTCACTGTAACACCCCAGGTGTTTGTCACCAATTAAGCAGTGGGTTTGAGCTCCAACATGACAAGTTCAGTGGTAATCAAGAGCTCTAGTTCAAACTAGTAAGTGGCGACAAAGGTGTTGGGATCAACTCTCTAAGAATGAGCCCCAACTTAAACTTGGACAACACACCTTGCTTCTATGTTGACCCTTTTCAGAGGTATGCTTGAGTAATGTGGAAGGTGCCCCTTTTCATGTGCCTCACATCTATTTCCATCTAAATTGACTATTGGAAAAGTTTAATGAAGTTTGGAGTCAAGAAGTCACATGTGATAAGTTATAATCTTTCTTGAATAACTTCATCAGGTGAATGGGAACATGGGATGTCTACCAAACCTTGATACCTTGTCCAACTAACTCTAATTGAACTCTACAACAAAAGTCATGGAGGGTTCATGTTGAGAAAATGTCAAGAAAATGCTTCTAAGTGTGGGAATAGCTAAAATTGTCTTTTTCATGATATGGTATTGACCTATGTTGACCAATTGTTTGGAGTGCTTGCATGGAGTGAGACCTTAAATAAAAGTTGAAGTTTGAATGGAGTACAACAAACTTTATTTTTGGACCAAGCCTTGATTCAACTCCTAAGTGGCTAAAACAGTGGCCTCAAGTTTAGATGGAGTGCTGTTTTGGCCTCTCAGAAATCTTTCTGTCCCTGATCGGCAACAACGAGTTGACATGTTGTGGCATTTTTATATTCCAAATTCATATGGTAAATCAACTAGATTCCTTCATATGAGTTGAAGTACACTTTGTGCTGGAAACAATGAAGCAATTCTCATCAAGTTTGGAGTTTATTTGGATCTTTGAAGTTAGTTTCAAAATCAGCAAAGACTAACTATTTCCAGGAGTTAACTGAATCCCGGTTTTAGTTTCGTGTACCCCACTTTGGAGAATTTTATCTCCCTAACTAAGCTGAACCAGTCCATGATCATTTAAGCAAAGTTGCATACCAAGAGGTGCACAACAAACTTTGTTCAAGGGTAATGAGCTAGTTTGGTCCCTAACTTAGTCAAACTAAGGACTCAAAATTAAACCCAGTGCTATTTTGGATCTCAAAATTTTGGCTAAGTCTAGAATTTTTAGTGGCAATGATGATTGGCATTTTGCGTTCTCAAATTTTTGTTAAGCAACTCAAGTTGAGCCAAATATAAATATTGGAGTTTACATCACAAAGAAGGAATAGGAAGAAGTTGGATCAAATTTGACCATGTTTGGACCAAGTAATTGGAGCACAAGCAGAGCGAAGCTTAACCCTTGTTTAGTCGCTGACACTATCAACTTGGGGCTTAATTAGCCACTAATGGAGACCTCTAATGGCCAGGCATCCTTAATGAGTTTTGTAGATCATCAGGTGGGCTTCAACTTTGCTTTTGGGCCCAAGGTCCAAATCATCTCAAAGCCGACCCAATTCATCTACCACCTTACCCACTTCACCACACGCCACGTGCTCGACGCAATGTTGACATGGCCACCGTGCATGTATGTCGCGCACCCCTATATCTACCAGTGCTGCCGCCTCGATATGGAGCGACCGAGCCCTCTCTCGGCCTTCCTCACTCGCTCTCTCCTTCCCTAGCGCTCACCCTCGCTCTCCCTCGCCCTCGGTGCCGCGTGCGCGTAGAGCCCGAACGCTGCCATGGCCACCGACCGAGCTCCATGGCCACCGTCCTCGCTCATCCTCGAAGCCTCCTCCATCCCAGCCAATCTCACCCTCAACCTCCCCACTCCGCGCTGCATCCTCTATGCCACCTTCCCATTCACGTAGCCACCTGCAGCTTGCTGCCGCCGGAGTGACGGCCGTCGCCGCTGCCTGCTACCATGGCCGTGCCACCTAGGGCCACCTTAGGCTAGGCCGAGGCCACCCACGGGTGTGCAGCGGTCCCCTGATGCTCCACCGCCACTTCCTGGCCGATGGCATGGCCTCCTTTGGCCTTAAACGGCGAGCTCCCGCCCGTCCTCTGCTCCAAGTCACGTGAAGGACCTCGCGCAAGAATTCAACAAAAGGGAAGGGCCAACTGCAAAGATATAGACTTAGTTGAATAGTGCCTAGAAGGACCTATTCACTAGAATTTGTTTTCGTGAAAGTTTAGGGGCCTCGGTGCAAATCTATTTTTCTTTTATGGATGAAACTTTGGAAAATCATAATAAATCATAGAAAAATCATAAAATAGCAAATGAGGACTTTTTGGAATTTTTGTGAGTAGATCTACACAGTAGAGTCATCTTATGATATGTGTTAGTAGAAGGTTTTTTCTATTTTTATTTATCTAGGTTAATTAGGGTTTTTTAGGGATAAATTCATATCTAAAGTTTTGGTCTCCAAATAAGGTGATTTTTTATGGTAGGCTATTGATTCTATGTGTGTGCTATGGTAAAAATTTCATGGTCATTGGATGTAGTATGATTGAGTTATTGATTTAACTTGATTAATGCTTGATAAATTGTTTTAAATGGTTTATAAATAATTTATATATGCAAAAATGTGAAATGTGGTTCCTTTGCCCTTGCATGGTGATATTGTGACCTGAGAAACGATAATATGGCTATGTGTTTATAGAAAATGATGATCTTTAGATTTATCTTGCTTTTACATGTTTTCTTGTAATAGCAATTTGTCTTTTTCATAGTAATTAAATTATAAAACCTAAGCATGTGAAATTCATGTAGTAGCCATATTTTTATAACATATACCACTAATAAAAATCTCAGCTCCAAACTAGTTGTTCTCATATATCACTAAAATTATATATATGTTTATTAGGAGAAAGGATTAATAAAAGCATAATTGTAGATAAAGCTTGTAATTGTATTTGGTGATGCTTGGAGTGATTGGTGTTCAATAAAGTGTTGCTAAGTATGTTAGTGGTGGTTGAAGTTCTTGAATGGCTCATGTGTGTATGCTCTTTGTTAGCAAAGCAAGTGAAATATTAAATTGTTATATTCTGAAATGGCTGCATGTGCATTTTCTGTTGTGATGATAACTTTGTGATGCAAATGATGTTTTCTGTGAATGTGTTGAATACTAAAGTTGTAGATAAATTCATTATATTGCTTGTCCTAAAATTTCATGATTTTAGGCCTGCTGGTTTATGAGTTATAGATTTTACAAGTTTGCTATCAGCTTTTGCATGTGCTCTGAACAGATCTGAATGATTGTATTGTTTGGCTTATTTAAACATAGAATCATGTATTTATGATAATAATAAATTTATAGATAACTTAATAATCTTTCTAAAAAGTTAAGAATCATGTTTGTTGGATGATTAGAACTCCAGTTATGCATTTCTGAAGTTACTATCAGTTTGTTGTCCTTAGTTGTATAAGCTCTGCTTCATGATGTATTTTGACCTTGTTATTTGTTGAATCAGCTTTTGGTGTTAATAACAAAGTTTTATATAATTTCATTAGATTTCTAGAAAGTCTAGGATCACCCTTGTTGGAGGCTTATAACTATAGTTATGGTTAAATTGAATGGTTGTTATGTTGTTGTCTAGATTTTGTGCATATACTTGAAGTTGATTGCTTATGCTTGATCTTGATTGTGTGATGGCTAGGATTAGCTGGTGCTAGATGATTGCTTAAAGTAGCTTAACTTGAGTGCCTCATTGGTGAAAGCTTGGTGTTATTTTCTTCTAACTTACCATGATAGGTTTGTGCAATAATTAATTAAATGACTTACTTTCTAAGTGCTTATATCTTGAGGTGTAACCCGATGCTCGTCTTGAATGCTTTTATATGATACATCTCATGATACCATTCCTTGCATTTATGCACTTGCATCTTGCATTTCATCTAGGTACATTAGATGCACCTCATGAAGGACATGATGTTAGAGTCGAACCAGAAGACAGTGTTGGTGGATAAGTCCTGAAGGTGAGTACATGCCTAAATAGGAGATGCTCGCTAAGCGAGTTTCATCTAACAAACACTGACCTAGTGTTGGATCCTAGGCAAGCCCAGAATATTCTAAACCTCCTATGTTTTTGCAAACATCACTTGAGTCCTTTCTGTTTGATGCATTAGGTTATAAGAGTTGAATTGGAAACACTTGATGCATAGAATTACCTTGTCTAGATATATATATACCTTTAACACTGTGTAGGTCTAGGATTGAATATATGCTTAGCCATGCTTAGACCGATAGAAGTTAGGTGATTTCCTGTCACCTATGAGATATAGGTGGATACCGAAGCATGGCTGCCAATATTCGCTATCGTGGAAAAGAACCATGGGGTAATATAACTAGAGGCCGAACGGAGTCTATGCATAGGTTGGCTCATGTGATCCCATTTGTGCTGATCAAAGACCATATTGTTGTTGGAACTTTTGTCGAGATTGAACGCATGCCTCTCACTTAGCTAGCCGGATAACTCATTCCGACCGTGAAGCCGAGTAGCTCAACTCATGCCTGGCCTTGTTCTATGAAAGTGTGCACTCTGGATGGTAGTAAGGGTGTGCAGGGAGCCAGACGTGAGCCCAAGGGCAGGGTAGTCCTGATCGTCCTGGCAGCTGGTTGTCCCTAATTGTGTGGTGTTGATCGAACCCGCGAAATGTGGACCTGAGTTGTACCAAAGGTGACCTAAGACTACCTTGGCGCAGGTATGTCTAGGTTTGTGTTAGGAATAAATTCCCAGCTGGTTGAAATCGATTCGAATCGCCGTCTCTCCCGGACAGTGAGAAACTTGGCTAGCTCCAACATCATAGTAATTGGATTATGGAATATGATGGTTCTAATGGATATGAAAATCTCACACCGGCTATGGTTACTATTGTTATACTACTAAATGATATACCACATGTTTCGCACAAGTTAGTTGCTAATCTAGAGATGAATAGCTATAATTAACTTGATGACCGAATTATAAATTGTATAGCTAAATTAGTGGCTTTTTATGTAAAATGTTGTCAAGCTAGCTCCACTTATAAAGCCTTGCATAATCCTTGGTGTCACTTTATTTTTGGTTTATAACGGGTAAGTCTAGCTAAGTACATTCGAGTACTCAGGGTTTATCCCACCATGTTGCAGGTGAAGTTCTCGGCCTACTGAAGATGGTGGCTAACCACCGGTGGGCTCGGTGACTCTATATTTATTTCTCATCTATATGCTTTTATCAGAGGATGTCACTTATGCTAGCAATGTATTTGGAACTTATATTAATGTAATCATTTAAAAACTATGTTGTTTTCCTTTAACCGGTTTTGAAACACAAACTTGTACTATTATTTATGAACCCATTTTTAATATTATTTCCGCTGTAACTCTGTGTATGTGATGTGTATTTGTTTAATCATGCGATCTTGGTTGTGATATTGATTTACCGAGGTCCTTCGTGACACTCGACGGTCTACCGGGTTTATATAAGTGAAAGTATGTGCGCGTCAATGTGTTAAACAGGGACAACTGTACTTGAGCTTGTATGAATTGGGTGGTTCTATCACATTCACAGTCTTGCGAGGCACGCTGGCCTGTACCGTGCTCCGCATGGTGTAATCTTACGGGCTAGGCCTCCCCTAGCGGCTTGGCCCATGTACAACCCTATGGGTATCAGGGGTTATACCCCCCTCCCACACACACGATGTAACATTCAAATATACACATGTCACTTGTACCCAGACTACTTCATATATACACATAAGATCATCCATAGTTCATCTCCCCAATGATCTAAATAATGAAAATGTTGAGTTTGAAGCTTCTTTGCGTTACTCTAGGTACCCCTAGTGGAAACCACCCATTTTCTTGTCCCGTTGAAGGTGGAAGAACCAGTTTCATCAAAGGGTAAAAGAACTCACCATTTTCAATGATAATTTGATCAAGGATGCATTCAATTATTAGTTCCGATCCTAAATGATGTTGATTTGTTCCCACACAAGTTAAGTACTATTATGTCATGTTTATGTGCTATTTATAGAATAAGTGAAAACCCCATCAATTTGTGTATGCATAGAAAGTGGAATGTTATGCAAGATACCTGATGGGCCTGTTACCTCACATAAATTTCCAAGTCTAGCTTGTACCAAATATGGTGTTGGACTAGTCCCCTTCCAACGATTCTCTCCTCCCAAAAATGCTACCAGTCCAATATATTATAACTCACCCCGAATGAGGTACTTGACTTCATAATCAGAATGAGTTATCTGGATGTTATGTGAAGGTACGTTCAATCTCAACCAAGGTCCAGACAATAGGACGACCCTTAACCGACATAGGTGGGATCAAGGAAACTAGGGCAAGTCTGAACCAAAAACAACCACAATAACACCGGATCTCGCCTAGACTCAGGTTATCAACATCCACATGATTGACGATAGCAAAATTATAGCCAATCATGTATAAGTAGCCACCCTATATCTCATAGGTGATAGGAAATCACCACACTTCTATAGTCTAAGCATGGCTAAGCATAAACACGACCTACACATGCTAGTAAGGGTTTCAGGTTCATATATCATGGATACAAACACAAGGTTGATATGTGCCCTTATGTATCGAGTTTGTGATGAGTGATTATCGGAGATGATTGGCTTTGGTTATGTTTGGAGACTAACCATTGCATGAGTGCATGTGCAACATGTCTCTTGGCTTTGTTGGTGTGCAGGTGTAGAGCTCGGAGATGATCGATGGACATGGTGAAGGTCAAGTAGAGACGTGCTATGTCGATGGACTGGAGCGGTGAAGGGTGCACATGAGTCTTGGACCGAGGGACCAAGATGGCTAGAAGACTGACCATGGTGGCTGACACTTGGGGACATCAACAACCAAGAGGACATGTAGAGGAGTAGACAGTGTTGACCAAGTCAAGATGGCAGTTGACCAAGTTAAGCGGGGGCACTGGGGGACTTAGTGATCGAGCAGTCGAGGATGATGGTGACATGTGTCGAGAGAGTGGAGGAGGTGTAGCAGATACACTTCTCTAGTGGGGTTTGGTGGTTTTGCCCTCAAAACCATCGGAGGACGGTTTGGTGGTTTAGGCCTCAAAACCATTAGATAGCTTGCTGGTTTAGGCCTCAAAACTAGGCATGGATGGTTTGGTGGTTTGAGCCTCAAAACCACTGGCGGATGGTTTCTCAGGTTTCAGCCTCAAAACCTGGTTGGAGAAGGTGGATAGGGTGTGCACTAAACATCACACAACCTACTACACTATGAAAGCAAAGCAACATCAAAGCATTCACTCACAAGTAACTTAAGTTACTGCAAGCATTCATCGATCAAGGACCAACTAGACTTAGCATCCCAAAAGTACTAGGGCTACTGGTGCTCATCTTAACATAGACCGAGCACTATTATAGGCTACCAAATTTTAGTGATCTTGATTAACATGATGAAAGGTAGTGCAGGAACAATATATGAAAGGTGGATACACAAATTGCATCAACCATACACTAGTTCAACATACCACAGCAAGTTAAAAGTGATTAAAGTTCATTACATTATGTGTAGATTTGTCATGTATCACTTAGTCACGCATCAAGAATGAATGCATGATAAAGGTTCATCAAGTGTACCTAGAGACCATTTGTGACAAGCATATGCATACATGACTACTTATAGTTTTATAGTTTGATCATTATTAGTTTTAGATGTACACCCACACAAAGTTACAAAAAGTCTCAGGTTGGTTAACTTAACTTTACTATTATCATCAGTCAACTTTAGCAAACATATTTACAACATCAAGCTAAAGCACTCAAACTTAAGTAAAACATTTTCTAGACTACAACACATCAATCACTTCATTTAATCATAACTAGAGTTTTAAGCATGTAAGTGTTACTACTCCTTTTGTTGTAGTAATACTTTTGGTTGCTTTAGTATAGCCTTAATTGTATAATCTTTAATATTTCTTGAGTAATGTTCACACCTTTGCATGGGTTCACCGCTCATAATTGAGTGCTTTAGTTCAAACTCTTGTCAGGAACTAGAGTAGTATTTGATAGTGAGTGTAGTGCTTAGACCAAAGTTTACCTGTGTTTGTAGCTTTCTCCTCACATGTGTGGTATCTAGTTGGTGGTGACAGCCCATCTAGTCTCTCTAGTCCATCATGTGTTTGGGCAAGTTCCTAAAGCGTAGGGCCCAAAGCTGTAATGATACATTATCTTTTGTGGTGCTTAACCGAAAGAGATCCAAAGTGCTTGGAGTGTGATCATTAATCTAGTTATTCTAAGTTATTTTGCTATGCTATAGCTAAGAAAGAACATTTGTGATAAAAAAGAACTTAGGAAACTCCCTCGTTCGTTGTCCTCGCACTTAGCTATGCTTTCACCTTACCTTTCTAGAGTGGAACTTGTGTGTCACACTACCTTATTGTATATCACTTAACCCCACTTCGGTTTAGTCAATATATTAGTTAGTAGATACATCATTGTTAGATATCATATTCTTTAACCATTGCTTCCCTAAGGACAAACATGATACTCTAGATTACTCCCAAGTGAAATGCTACAACAATTTTCTCTGCGCTTGTGGAATTATTCATTTTACCATAAGAAATACCAACACTTGAACTAAGTTATGAAAACTTGGCTATAGGTTGGATGGCCAAAAGGATTCTGCCTAACTTCTCCTCTTCCTTTTCTCTCTAATAAGTAATCTTACATCTAGTTCTAAAATGCAATTTGGAATATTTGTTTGACTAATCATAACATCAGTACACTAGCATTTTTGCATTGTTCATGTAGAGAAATGGTGTTCAAGTAGGGAATGGTCTTCTTTTAGTGGTGGCAAAATGGCCATAGGTGCGGAGTCCTACTCTAAGTGCTAAGCAAGCACTTGGATATTCAATCTTGGCACAACATTCATGGCTCGATTACTAAAAACATATTTTGTAGTGTGATGATGATAAGGTAGTTGGAAAGCTAATCAAATTAAAATGTGTATCCTATACACACTTTGTGATGTGGTTTCTGTTATTGACTAGCCTCAACAAATTTCATAGACTCAATTTGACAAAGATCTTAGGTCACGTGGTAGGGATATTGATTATAGGTTGCTAACATCAAACAAAGGTTATTATGGAGGTGGATGAGAGAGGGAATTAAAGGACTTTGGTGGGCTTTGGGTACATAGAGAAAAAGTGGAAAATCATGGAAGAAATAGAAAACCTAACAATCCAAGGGGTTGGGATGGTATCACACAAAATATCAACTTGAAGTTTTGTCATGTCTAGATGCATGAATGTCTTGCTTTTAGTGCACATGCATTCCTCTTTTGAAAGTGTAAGGGAAATAGCACCTGATGTAGCATTTGATAAGGACATCACTGCCATGGAGACAAGGAGGACCAGCGTGGGCATCCAAATCATCCAACTAATGACAGAGGTGTTTGCTTGGCCATGATCTGTGTTGGCTAATAGGGAAGATTTGTTTGATAGCAAAATTAAAGCAAGGTGTGCACCATGAAAATCTAGTTTGACCAACATCCCTCAAACTTGGTCTATGCTTAAACATCGGATGAATTCTAGATTTGTTCCTCCATATTATCAACGTGACCTACGATAAAACTATAATGTACTATTGAGGAATATTATTAGGACTCGTTATTGGTTTAGCACATTGTACTATACATGAAGATAATATGGATGGGTGCTCTATATTTTTTGGTGGTTTGCATCGTGATATGCAAGGCATCCTCATGAGGGGCTCTAGAGAGGATTAGAGGGAAGCGTGAACTTCTCAATACCTCGAGAAAAATATCATCATCAACTGGAGTTTGCTTCTCTATCTCAATGTAGCTTCTGCACTATACATGCTTTCCTAGGTTGTGTGCTTATCTTACAAGTTTAGTTTGCTAGGCTGGCTAACAAGGAATTATGTTGCATAACTCTTTTCTATAGAGATAGCAACACTTAGCAAAACCTAGATGCATATTTAGAAAGAAATCTTGCATAGGTTTTGATAAGTAGAAATAGGCCATAGTTCTTAAAATGACCAATTCAGCCCCCCCCCCCCCCCGCGCTCTTAAGCACATCTAATAGTCCCTTACAGAAAGGAATCTTCCATCATTCTCATCATGCGCACAATTCTATTTCTCCATGACATGACGACTTAACGAACTAAGAAAAGCATCATTGTGATAGCTGACTAGGTCCAATTGGGCCATATGAGGTTGTGATCTTGGGTAACTTTTCATATCCTGTCCTCTTTTATTTCTCCAATTTTTCCTTTCCTTTTGGGTTGTCGCAACTACATATCAAGTTGTTCACTATGAGATTTATGACAGGTTGTAGATGTTGATCGATATGATTTGGCCTAGCCTATTCTCTTTTTGGTAGGCGCCAACCTACCTAAAAATGTTCCTTTTGTATAGACCACAAGAACGCGATGTAAGTCAAAATTAGTATAATGTACAATGTAATACTTATTTAATAAATTTCTATGAAAGGAAAAAGGCACTAAAATAAACAAGGGCCATGGACATGTGACCATCATGTAAGATCTATCCATGTGTTGCTATCGTGTGTCTACATGTGACATGCATGCGGGACAGCAACACATTTTCATTAGAAGTCATTATATAAGTTTTAGGACAATTCGTAATTGGAGGTGAGATATATTAGTTTGACTATAGTATAGTATATGAATTTTTGGTGATTTAAAGAAGTGATATATCTTGTGTCACAGCCCAAATAAGATGCATTAAATGACATTCCAATAAACTTTATATCTAGGGAATCTGTATCTTTAGTGAACGCTGCAAGATATGGCCTTATTAGTTTGGGATATGATAGATCCAGAAGCATAATATATATTATTTATATTCTTCTGCACACATTATCCACACATCTGCAGGCATATGCATCTTGAACCATAAACTTCAACCTTCGTTCAAAAGCACAAAAGTCTCTTGTGTCCTACTTCTATATTTTTTAAGGAACTAATTTTTCACAGTTGGTTACCTTGATTCAATGCATATCTTTTAAGCTAAGAATCTTATAGATTAAACTTTTTCTTAACTTTGATAATTGTTGGCAGATGCATAGTACATTCACCATGAAAAATACATTCAAAATATGTAATTACCTTTCTTTAAAAATGGCATCGTCATAGAGATTGTTGTTGGTTGAACTTTCACCTTTAGACTGTGTTGATGTCGTAAATGCAATGTATTTTGAATTGAACGATAGCATGAGTTTCACCTTATATGAATTTCTAAACTGTTGAACTCACCTTCTTCCACCTAACCAGCTATGGAGCCTTCCCACAACTTGTGTCCGTGTTGCCTCTAAGTCCCTTCTAGGTCAGTTTATCATCTCCATGTTACTTAACTATGCTCTCCACCATCTCACTGGTCCCCTCCCTAGACCCTAATTTGCTAGTGGGGGAGCAATCTGATGATCAAGGCATAAAATGGATGAAGGAGTCAGGAAAATGGGTGCTCTAGTAACAACACGGCGGTAGGAGGGAGAGGGAGAGGAGAGGCAACGGTAGGAGGGACTATAATGACTCGGTATCAAAGAATGGGAACTAACAGATATGTGTCATCGAAAAAGCAGCATAATATTAATAGTATTCAGTGTGCACAATTTTTCTTTCTCGAGCTCCTCCAAATCAAACCTTGGAACTAGTTTTGGCCTAACATTTATGCCTTATTACTCTTGTAAAAACTAAATCATATAAAGGCAAAAGCAAAACTATTATAAATTATTTATTCATCATAACTCATAAATCATTCTCATCACAAAAATATGGTACATTAAAACTTACTTTTTATATATAAAAATATATTCAATTAGAACAATCTTTTGTGAATTTTTACACAATAAACAAACAGTTGACTAATTTGGAAGTAACATAGGCAAGATATTTTGTAGATGAGATTAAAATCTATAGTGACAAATGCATATGTTTTCATTAGTCAATGAGGCACGATGGCACACCATCCAAATGGCGCAGTCTCAACCCGTTTTTGCATCATCATATCTACAATTATATCTCTAGGCTAGAGTTATTCACTCATGACTCAAATTTGTTTTATTATTTCAACTTTGTATGGAAGTTTTCCCCTTTTTGTACTTATTATTGTATCTCGTACTTATCTTTATCTATAGTATTTTAAACAAGAAAAGGAGAGGGGAGGGGGTGGGTGGGGTGGTGTTTGGCATGAAACATTGGTTAGATTTTGTTTGTTTATAAATAGATACATTGTTCTTCTAATCCTTCGTGAGATACCTAGAGTACTTCGGTCCTAATAACTTTAAAAGCTCATGGATGAAAGAACGAAGTTACGCCCTATTAATGGGCTCAGTGTCATCGTTGTTGACCAAGATAAACATCAAGCTAATTCTACAAGGTCCATGCTTTGTCAAGTCAATTTTCAAGGTAAGTTCCTTCCATTCTGATTTGGAAATGTACAAACCATGGAAGAAAATCCCTAATAAGAAAATAATGTTATATGCCTTTTTCTACATGTGCGAAACATAGTTTTCTAACATAAATGATTTCACATATAGCAATGATACTTGTGAATTTCCTAAATTTGTTTTCATTCTAAAGTATTTTTGGATAGAAGTTTCCTTCCACATACAGAGTAAACCTTTTTTTCTCTCTTTTTCAGCAACACCATATACAAGTCCAATAGAAGCACTTCATTTTCTCGAGGGTCATGCACAAGAGGTTGATGTTGCTTTTGTAGCATTGCATATGGAAGAGATACATGGTTTTCAGTTCCTTGACATCGTTAGAGAGGCTTATTCAAGTGATTAGTAAGTGTCAATTTCATTCCTAACTGTATATCCAATTCTTTTTAATGTGTGTATTTCCATTTATTTCTTTGATATGCTTGTCATTTTCTATTTCTTTGGATGAACCTAGTAACATGTCCTAAATTTGAACCAGTGATGTCAAAGGAGGCCACACTAGATACAATGAGAAGATGTGTTGAGCTTGGTGCACGTTTTCTAGTGAACAAGCCTATTGATGCCAACATGATACATAACATCTGGCAACATCTTGATATAAAAAATCCACGGATGGACAATATCGTGCATTTATTACAAGGTTCAAACCAATGCAAGTCACTAATATTTTAACTTTATTATTTGATAGAAAAATTAATTGTTGCAATTTCATCTGAGTCAAAAGCATACATATTTAAACCACCAGCAATGTTTTACCATATTAGTAGTATTATATTAGTACATTTAAAAGAAGAAAAAGATACAAACATAAAAATAGTTAACCTTTCCCATTACATTTGGACAACAACACCTGGTAAAATTAAAGGAAGTGGTGTGGTTTGGATTAGTGGGTATACAATGGTTTTGATGTACAATTGATATGCGACATTTTGTATATGTGTATAGGTAAAGAAGAAACACAAGGAGCAAGTCACCAGAAACATAATAATAATAATAATAAAACAAAGAAAGGTTATATTTGTTGGACTCCATATCTGCATGGGAAGTTCCTACGTGCACTTGAAATACATGGAGAAGGTAATAAATTTCTTACTTGTAACATGTCCCTTTATTTCTTTGCATAGAAAGTTCTATTTAGATTAATTCAGATGGTTCCAAATTCTTTGGTCTTATATTTCAGGTGCTTGTCCTAGAAACATAGAGATTATCATGAACATCAATGGTGTTAATTGCAAACATATTGCTTCTCACATGCAGGTATGCCTATAGCATGTATATAAAGAAAATGAAAAGGTTCAAATATATTACTCCCTCCAAGTTTGGGTAATGTCCAGATAACCTCCTAAACTAATGTTTGGTGATATTTACTCCCCTCAACTATTTTAGTTGGTCTAGTTTAACCCATAACAAGATTTGTCTTTTTTTATTTCTCTACGCACAAGTTCAATTTTAATTTCAAACATTGTATCGTCATAGAGGAAATCATATTTTATGTCAAAAAATACATTATCAAATTTTCATCACTATGTTTCATATAGTTTTGAAATTCTAGTGTTTTTTATTAAATGTCATAACCTATCGAAATAATGATGAAAATTTATGATGTATCTTTTTAATATAAATTATGATGTCCACTATCACCTAAAAAATTGAAATTAAAACTTAAATTGTATGTATGGAAACAAAAAAAGATAAATCTTGTTAAGTGGTAAATTGGACCAACTGACATAGTTGGAGAGAATAAAATGAACGAAATGTTAGTTTGGGGGGTTATATGGACATTGGCCAAACTTTAGGGGAGTAATTTGAACTTTTTACAAAAAAAAAATGCCTTCATATTTATCATTGTAATAAAAACAAATACACGCCTGGTAATTCCAACCTGAATATAGTTCCATTGACAATCTTAGACATAGTGATTTTCCATGTAAGTTTCTTGTTTTAGTAGCTACTAATCTAATTGTGAAATTGATCTTTCCATCAGAAATATCGAAAACACATGGAATCAGGGAAATGAAAGAATGTATTGTTGGATCCAACAAAGTGCATAAACCAAAGCTCAACATCCAAATCTACAAAGAGTTCTCGAAAAGGCCCTAACACATCCGTTATCAGTCTAGACATTCAACAAGTGGAAATAACAACTATGAGTCTATAATGTAGCAACACAACTTTTTGTTATACTAAACAAAAGGCACATGTGATTGCATTTTTTATCACATTGAGATGATCTAATTTTGTAATGTTTGGAAGCTTTCTAAGCACTCATTTTCACTGACATGTAGTATCAAGACATGTTGGATGAACAAGCAAGAAGCTTATATGTGAGCAATGCGTACACCGCAATGCAAAGATCCATTCAACTTGGTATCAAGTATGATGAGTCCCAACATGTTGATGTTTTGTCTAGTGATGAAGCAGCTAAATATGGAATTCATATCACTGAAGATAAAGCTGCTAGATATGATGTCACAAATAAATCTGGTTTTAGAGAGCAAGTTAGAGTTGGTGAAACCTTCTCTGTTGATGGAAATGAAGAGATCTTGACCAATATCATTTCCAAGAAACAAGTTAATTTGTACTAGTAATGAGTCAGGCAAAGGTATAAAGTTTGTGCACTATTTAGACTTGGAGGACGATGAGATATAGAAATATATGCTTGGCAATGAGGGGAGCACAATAGAGATGGAAATGGTTTCGATAGAGATGGAGTACCTATTGTTATGCTTGAACTACCAATGAAACTATACAATAAATAGTATGTATTGTTTGTACCATATTGTATGAAAAACAATATCATAAAGAAGACAAAAAATATAGTAATAGGAGTTTTAAGCATTGAAATAATAGCATGGACAATGTATGAGTTCTACTCCCCGAATTGTGTTTTGACATGGCTTAAAAGAAGGTACACTCATGTGGGGACCCTCTATGTGTGTGGACAATGATAACTAGTGAAAGCACAATGGCAATGAATGTAGCTACCCCCTCTAGTGGCCATTCATTCTTTCTTCCTCTTCAACTTTTAGAATTAATCTAGGCCATTCTTATCTAGTAAAACCTTTCAAACAATATTCCATAGGCTCTTAAAAAATTCTCCCCAAAATCCTTTCAAGAACTTTTTAAAAACCATTTATTTAAAAAAAATCTAACTCCATAATTTTTTGGAAACATGGATTGCAGAAGATCCTTCTATGAATGTTTTAGTAGGAAATAGAGATGTTGGCAATACCATCACTATCCCGCACCCCCCTCTTCGCAACAATCATTCCATCCTTATTCCTTCGCTGATATGGATCTAAATCACACCACAAGAGAGAGTGCAAAATATTATTGGAAAAAAGGGATTGGCTAATATGTATGGTAGCACTAAAGGTGTATAGTAGCACCATCGGTACCTAGGGAGTTACATTCTTGTTGTCTACCTATACACCACCAGGGGTTTGGGTGAGGGAGGAAGCAAGAGATGAGAGAGAGAGGAGCCAAGGAGGTAATGATCTACAAGCCCAATAGGAAAGGGGAAATTGTGTTTCCCATGGAGTGTGGACCATGTGATACCACTCAAGAACAATGGGAGGTAGATAGCAAATGCAACTTGTATAGAGATGGAGACATTGTTTAAAGAGATAGCAGAACCACAATTTGTGATAAAACTATTCATGGTCCATTGAAAACAAAAATGTATCTTCTTTTTAAAACCTTTTACCATTTTGTTTCTGTAGAGAGACATAGCAAAATACCACACATCCTTAGCCTTGCATGACTTTCATATATATAGCCAATACGGCTTGTGTCACAAGTCAATACATATACACCAAATACCCACCCATAGTCGCATTTCGAGGATCTCAAATGCAAAGGATGGACCTAAAATCAACAAACAATTATACATGTGGTCTATCATGATGTCGGTGAATTAGTGAACTGATGGAACATATAGCACATGAACATCATAGAGAGTAACTTTATCACCAATGAAGTGAATATCAGTCTTGATGTGCTTCGTGCGATGATGATGTATTTGATTGCCTATCGTATAGATTGCACTAATGTTGTTTCATTAGACAGCCATCTCAAAAAACAATCACGACATGAATGTCATGTAAAAGTTGTCAAAGCAGCAACTCTTGGGAATCGCATGGATAACAACTCATTACTTGGCCTATACACTAGAATGAGAGATAGTTATGTAATGTTTTGAAGACCTTAATACTAGGTATCATAGACGAATACATAGTGGCGAGCTCTAAACCACATCTAAGTGTACATGTTAAAATACAAATCTCATGTTGGCACATTTTCAATTATTTATTTGAATGCTATGCAATATAATGTATGCTTCATGGTCAAGGGTTAAATACATACAACGCTACCCTAGGATTTTTAGTTCTCCCCTTCTTGAGATGTACTCATTATCTTCATGGTCAACGGTCAAAGACATACGATGTATCACTCATGTTCATTCTTCTTCTTGTTTGTTTGAGTGGTCCTATTTCTTTGTACAATTCTCATGATGTATTGTTCTATTCTCTACTTGTGTTTAAGGATACAAGTGTGCGATTTGACAACTATCTCTATCAAAAGCAAAAGGTACATCTTCTGTGGGTTTAATCTTACTTTTATGGAAAATCCTTTATACTCCCGGGGTGTACCTATTCCCTTGCTCTCACATGTAGTATTTTGTTTTAGTGCCATCAGTTAATGGGTTAATTTTAGATCTAATAACTCATTTAGATAAGTCCGCTATTGAACATGCTACGTGTTGAATAGTTATTCAATGCATCACCCCTCACCCTCCGTAGTCTTGTAACCGTAAAAACTCAGCCCATAGTAGTAAAATTCTCTTGTAGCTATAAAATCATAATACACCGAGTCAACCAGCCCATAACCGTAAAGCCTATGGTTCATGAAATCTGTAAATACTAACTCACAACTGTAAAACTCAATGCTATCATATACTCTTATAAAGCTAAACCCCACTAGAGATTTCTCTCAACATGCAAGCTATCCTGATGAGGACATGGCATCTTCGGATACGAACAATGATTATAAGGTGCGCTCGTTCCTACATTTGCATAGTGGCTTTGGTTATAATTCACTTGGTTCCACATGTACATGTCACTATTTGATTGTAGGTTCAAATGCGTTTCATAATGTAAGTTCATCAAAGTTGAACTTTTGGTTCATCGGCAGCCCGACAGTGCCTCATTGGGAAGGCCATAACTCATCCATCCGGAGTGCGATTGAGGTCAATGAGCACTTGATGGAAAGCTTGTTTGATAAGCTTTCAAATAGATCTGGTTCCATCTCAATATCATGTCGGCAAGGCCTCCAAATCACCAATATATTCTGTCGCTATTTCTGGCGGGAGCTACACTGTCGTCATGGGCTTGTTAGACATCCTTGGGACCCAGGCCCAAGTTGGAGCACGCTCCAAGAAGATGGAGAACACCTAAGAGATGGCCTTGGACGTCCTCCTCCTTGGCCACCACCTTAGGAGGCCAGCAAGGATGTCTAAGCCAAGCTAGAGGCCCAGTCCAATCCGAGTTTGAGTCTGCCTCAGCAGTCAGGACCAGTCTGCAATAAAACGGACGCTCCAGATGAGGACATGGCATGGCACCATCGGATACGAATAATGATTATAAGGTGCACTCGTTTCTACATTTGCATAGTGGCTTTGGTTATAATTCACTTGGTTCCGCATGTACATGTCACTATTTGATTGTAGGTTCAAATGTGTTTCATGATGGAAGTTCATCAAAGTTGAACTTTTAGTTCGTCGGTAGCCCAACAGTGCCTCATTGGGAAGGCCAAAACTCATCCATCCGGAGTGTGATCGAGGTCAATGAGCACTTGATGGAAAGCTTGTTTGATAAGCTTTCAAATAGATCTGGTCTCATCTCAATATCACATCAGAAAGGCCTCCAAATCACCAATATATTCTGTCGCTATTTCTGACAGGAGCTACACTGTCGTCATGGGCTTGTTAGACATCCTTGGGACCCAGGCCCAAGTTGGAGCACACCCCAAGAAGATGGAGAATGCCTAAGAGATGGCCTTGGACGTCCTCCTCCTTGGCCACCACCTTAGGAGGCCAGCAAGGACGTCCAAGCCAAGCCAGAGGCCCAGTCCAATCCAAGTTCGAGTCTGCCTCGGCCGTCAGGACTAGTCTGCAATAAAACAGACGTCCAAGACACATCCGGACTCCGTTTTCGATGATCCATATATGGATGGAAAGATAATTTGATAAGGAAGCCAATCCAAGTCGCTTCACATCAAAAGCTCTTCGGAATCAACAGGAATCATCAAAACAAGTCAGCGTCCAGAATCTACCAGGGTGCTGCGACACCTTCTTTTGGTCCGTTGGACCGTGTATCGTGTTTGGGCCCATTAGGGGGCGTGTCCAGGGTAGGCGACGACCCTAAGACCTTTATAATTATATGCCGCCACCGTCATTAGGTTTTGGGGTTTTGCTTAGATTATTCTGTCAAGAAACAGTTTCGTCGTTCTTTGGTTTGTGAGACCCCAACTCGTGAGATTAATCATTCATCTGCAATTTGGTTGCTTTCTTTCTCGTTCTTGCTTGTGTTCTTCGTTACGCAGGCAGGGATTAGCCTTCTTGGCAAGGTCAACTTGGTCCGTGACTTGGTTGATAACCAGAGGAGCTGTGGTGCTAAGATTGCAGGGTTCGATCTTTCGATCTGAAGCCGGATCGGTGTGTCATTCTCCACCACAACGATAGTTACCATCACCTGATGAAAGATCGGGATCCCCGTCTCCATTAAGTGGTATCAGAGCTAAGGTATACCGTCAGGTTCACTTTTATTCCCTAGTTTAAGAGTTACGCATTCGTCCTATAGTCCAGTGCCATACTTTTATTTCCTATCCTAGAACCTTCCGCGCCATAGCCTTTGCATATTTCAGTTTCAGATTTCGTTATTGGGTTTGTGTCCTAGGTCAAAGTCTTGTTGCTGGTTTAGATTGTGTTCTTTTCTAGTTTGTGTTGATCCCTCCACCCGCCGCTATTCCGTATCACCATCGGTTTGCATCTTGTGTGTACTAAAACTCTTATTCGAGCAGCTTTCTTAAAACTGTCAAAACTTTTGCATCCGAACTTGAAACGAGGAAAATTTTATATCTACGGGGAACGCCAGAAAATTTTAGATCTATTTCATCCCAGCATAAATTAGATTTGTGAAATTCAATTAGAAAAATTGAGTTTCTGGGCCCACAAGTTTTGGTATGCTTTTTAGAGCACAGTTCTAATTTTCTATAGGCCACATCTTTTATTCAATTGAGCTCAAATTTTTTGTGGTTTATTCTTGTGTGCTCCTTGCTGAGAAAAAAATATCAAAAGAGCAAAAGCAAGAAAAAAAAGATTGGACAAAAAAATAAAAGAAAAAAATAGTAGAAGAGAATAGAAGATATCAAAAAGGAGCACATAAGGAACACTCAATACCTCTATTATTTGTGGTACCTTTTGCCTTGTTCATATCCGTTGCTACCTTTAATACTTGTTTCCTTTCATCCTTGTTTCCTCTCTTGTTCATCACAACTAGTGATAGGAACACGTATAGGCTAGCAACTAGGACAAGTGCTCTGGACATTTATTCAATATTGTTGTCTGTCACTGACTTATGTGCCACATATATATATTTGTTTTTTTTCGTGCCTCCCAAGCTCCACATATATACTTTAGATCAGTACAGAAAAAAGGTCCTTGCAATCCCGGTACCACTGCCTCATAGGTATCACAAACCAACCGCCGGTTGTATCGCCCACTGCTTGCATTGGTAAGAACTTTGTAAGAGCTTGGTAAGACGCTTCCACTTGCTGTCAAAAGTGACACCACTGCGACCACGTAGTCATTTGATAGGGATAATATTTTTGTATTGTCTTTTGCTGTCTTCTAACAATGACAGGTTGTTCGTATCCACCGACTTATGATGGTATAGGTGCTGATGAGTACATGGAGTGGGAAATTGCCAAAGATAATATATTTGCTACTCGCTTTATGTGTCCAAGGAGGAAGGTAAAAAATGCAGCTAGTGTTTTGCGACATTCTGCTTTATCTTGGTGGGAGTCTTTAGATCCTTCTAATAAACCTCAAACTTGGAATGATATGAAACTCCTTATGCGAGAAACCTTTGTTAATCCACCTCCTGTTTTGACTTCATATGATGAGGTGCACCATTTAGAGGAAGAGTCTGTTGTTATTCCTCTTGCTATGACTAACCTTCTGTAGGATAATGTATATAAGCGAGAGGATGACATGGAAGAAAATGAGGAGCTCACAACCTCATATCCAAATTCAGAACCATCACTTCACAACGCACCTATTACTTCTGCTAAGAACACAGGTAATGCCCATGGTGCTACACTCACGGAAGGTGAAAATTGTCTTAATGTACTAAATTTTTCCACAAACCATGCTATCATAGAGCAATTGTTAGTGGAACCCTCTCTTGATTTATCTTTGTCCCGTGATAATTTGCTTGATGTTCCTTGTGATAAAGATGAATTAGTTGATGATGCTTCAGTTTTCCATGTTTTGGAACCAATTACTTATGCTGAACATAAATGTTTGCTTCCCATTGCTACCAAAAAAAAGAAAAAAAAATTATTGTATTCTTTAAATACTTTGGGTTATATTGAGTTTGATACTTTATATGCTCTTAGTAGTTTAGAAGAGAAACTTAAATGTGTTGAATTGTCATGGTTGTCTGCTTGTACATATCATTTTATTGGAAAATATAATTGTAAAGGAGAGTATATGGTGCATCGTGTCTATATTTGTTCAACTCTGAAATCTCCTAATATTGCGCAAAAGTATGATCAACCAAAGGATTCCAATTGCTATAATCTTATCATGTCGAGTTTCCCTAGTTTTGGTATAAAGAAACATGTTAAATTTCAAGAAGGGGAGCAATGTTGGCTACTACCAACAATGTTTCCTTCAGCTAATCCCAAACCGAGGACGGTTTGTTGTCAAGAAGGGGAGGATGATGAGGACATGGCACCTTCAGATACGAACAATGATTATAAGGTGCGCTCGTTCCTACATTTGCATAGTGGCTCTGGTTATAATTCACTTGGTTCCATATGTACATGTCACTATTTGATTGTAGGTTCAAATGTGTTTCATAATGGAAGTTCATCAAAGTTGAAGTTTTGGTTCATTGGCAGCCCGACAGTGCCTCATTGGGAAGGCTATAACTCATCCATCTGGAGTGTGATCAAGGTCAATGAGCACTTGATGGAAAGCTTGTTTGATAAGCTTTCAAATAGATCTGTTCCCATCTCAATATCACGTCGGCAAGGCCTCCAAATCACCAATATATTCTATCGCTATTTCTGGCGGGAGCTACACTGTCGTCATGGGCTTGTTAGACATCTTTGGGACCCAGGCCCCAGTTGGAGCACACCCCAAGAAGATGGAGAATGCCTAAGAGATGGCCTTGGATGTCCTCCTCCTTGGCCACCACCTTAGGAGGCCAGCAAGGACGTCCAAGCCAAGCTAGAGGCCCAGTCCAATCCGAGTTCGAGTCTGCCTCGGCCGTCAGGACCAGTCTGCAATAAAATAGATGCCTAGGACACATCCGGACTCCGTTTTCGATGATCCACATATGGACGGAAAGATAATTTGGTAAGGAAGCCAATACAAGTGGTTTCACGTCAAAAGCTCTTCGAAATCAACATGAATTGTCAAAATAAGTTAGTGTCTAGAATCTGCTAGGGTGCTGCGACACCTTCTTTTGGTCCGTTGGACCGTGTATCATGTTTGGGCCCATTAGAGGGCGCGTCCAGAGTAGGTGATGACCCTAAGACCTTTATAATCATATGCTTCCACTGTCATTAGGTTTTGGGGTTTTGCTTAGATTATTCTATCAAGAAACAGTTTCGCCGTTCTTCAGTTTGTGAGACCCCAACTCGTGAGATTAATTATTCATCTACAATTTGGTTGCTTTCTTTCTCGTTCTTGCTTGTGTTCTTCGTTGCACAGGCAGGGATTAGCCTTCTTGGCGAGGTCAACTTGGTCCATGACTTGGTTGATAACCAGAGGAGCTGTGGTGCTAAGATTGCAGGGTTCAATCTTTCGATCTGAAGTTGGATCGGTGTGTCATTCTCCACCACAACGATAGTTACCATCACCTGATGGAAGATTGGGATCCCCGTCATGGAGACGAGGGTCCCGATCTTCCGTCAGGTACAAGATAAACAACGATTTGTTCGGAGAGCGACACACCGATCTGGCTTCGGATCACAAAGACCTGAACCCTGCAACCTTAGCACCACGTCTCCTCTAGTTATCAACCGTGTCACAATCCGGTTGACCTCACCAAGAAGGCTAATCCCTGCTGCGAATCGAAGAACACAAGCAAGAACAAGATAAAAAGCAACTCAATTAAAATGACAATTGCAGATGAATGATTAAGCACTCGAAGTTGGGGTCTTGCAAACCGATAACGGCGACTGTTCAATGATAGATTGATCTAAAATAAAACGCAAAACCTAAAGTAGGTGGTGGCTACTGATTATATAGCCTAAGAGACGTCCAAGGATCCCTCTTCACGTCCTAAAGGTGTCCCAACACGTTACAAGGCCCAATGGCCCAAAAGAAGGTGTCGCAGCACCCTGACAGATTCTGGACGCTGACTTATTTCGACGATTCCCTTTGATTCCAAAGAGCTTTTGATGTGAAACCACTTGGATTGGCTTCCTTATCAAATTATCTTTCCATCTATATGTGGATCATCAAAAACGGAGTTCGGATGCGTCCTGGGTGTCTGTTTTATTACAGACTGGTCTTAACGGCCGAGGCAGACTCGAACTCGGATTGGACTGGGCCTCTGGCTTGGCTTGGACGTCCTTGCTGGCCTCCTAAGGTGGTGGCCAAGGAGGAGGACGTCCAAGGCCATCTCTTAGGAGTTCTCCATCTTCTTGGGGCGTGCTCCAACTTGGGCCTGGGTCCCAAGGATGTCTAACAAGCCCATGACGATAGTGTAGCTCCACCAGAAATAGCGACAGAATATATTGGTGCTTTGGAGGCCTTGCCGATGTGATATTGAGATGGAACCAGATCTATTTGAAAGCTTATCAAATAAGCTTTCCATCAAGTGCTCATTGACCTCGATCGCACTCCGGATGAATGAGTTATGGCCTTCCCAATGAGGCACTATCGGGCTACCGACGAACCGAAAGTTCAACTTTGATGAACTTCCATTATGAAACACATTTGAACCTACAATCAAATAGTGACATGTACATGTGGAACTAAGTGAATTATAACCAAAGCCACTATGCAAATGTAGGAACGAGCGCACCTTATAATCATTGTTCGTATCCGAAGGTGCCATGTCCTCATCATCCTCCCCTTCTTGACAACAAACCGTCCTCGGTTTGAGCTTAGCTGGTGGACAAGTTGTCGGTAGTAGCCAACATTGCTCCCCTTCTTGAAATTTAACCTGTTGCCTCATTACAAAACTTGGGGATTTCGACATGACAACATTATCGCTATTGGTGCCCTCTAGTTGATCATATTTTTGCACAATGAAAGGAGATTTCAGAGTTGAACAAATATAGACACGATGCACCATATACTCTCCTTTACAATTATATTTGCCAATAAAGTGATATGTACAAGTAGACAACCATGGCAATTCAACACATTTAAGTTTCTCTTCTAAACTACTAAGAGCATATAAAGTATCAAACTCAATATAACCCAAAGTATTTGAAGAATACAATAATTTCTTTTTTTTGGTAGCAATGGGAAGCAAATGTTTATGTTCAGCATAAGTAATTGGTTCCAAAACATGGAAAACTGAAGCATCATCAACTAATTCATCTTTATCACAAGGAATATCAATCAAATTATCATGGGACAAAGATAAATCAAGAGAGGGATCCACTAACAATTGCTCTATGACAGCATGGTTTGTGGAAAAATTTAGTACATTAAGATAATTTTCACCTTCCGTGAGTGTAGGACCATGGGCATTACCTGTGTTCTCAGCAGGAGTAATAAGTGCATTGTGAAGTGATGGTTCTGAATTTGCATATGAGGTTGTGAGCTCCTCACTTTCTTCCACGTCATCTTCTCGCTTATGTATATTATTCTACAGAAGGTTAGTTATAGCAAGAGGAATAACAACAGACTCTTCCTCTAAATGGTGCACCTCAGCATACAAAGTCAAAATAGGAGGTGGATTAACAAAGGTTTCTTGCATAAGAAGTTTCATATCATTCCAAGTTTGAGGTTTATCAGAAGGATCTAAAGACTCCCACTAAGATAAAGCAGAATGTCGCAAAACACTAGCTGTATTTTTTACCTTCCTCCTTGGACACATAAAGCGAGTAGCAAATATGTTATCGATGGCAATTTCTCACTCCATGTACTCATCAGCACCTATACCATCATAAGTCGGTGGATACGAACAACCTATCATTGTAAACACAACAACAAGGAACAAACGGTGAAAGTTATCCCTACCAAATAACTACGTGGTTGTAGTGGTGTCACTTTTCACAGCAAGTGGAAACGTCTTAGCAAGCTCTTACAAAGTTCTTACCAACGCAAGCAGTGGCGGTACAACCGGCGGCTGGTTCGTGATACCTCTGAGGCAGTGGTACCGAGATTGCAAAGCCCTTTTTCTATACTGATCTGAAGAATTTATGGAGCTTGGAAGGCAAACAAAGAGTAATATGTATATCTGGCACACAAGTCAGTAACAGACAGCAATATTGAATAAATGTCCAGAGCACTTGTCCTAGTTGCTGGCCTATACGTGTTCCTATCACCAGTTGTGATAAACAAGAGAGGAAACAAGGATGAAAGGAAACAAGTATCAAAGGTAGCAACGGATGTGAACAAGGCAAAAGATATCACAAACAATAGAGCTATTGAGTGTTCCTTATGTGCTCCTTTTCGATATCTTCTATTCTCTTTTACTTTTTTTTTCTTTTATTTTTTTGTCTAATCTTTTTTTTCTTGCTTTTGCTCTTTTGATATTTTTTTCTCAGCAAGGAGCACACAAGAATAAACCACAAAATATTTGAGCTCAATTGAATAAAAGATGTGGCCTATAGAAAATTAGGACTGTGCTCTAAAAAGCATACCAAAACTTGTGGGCCCAGAAACTCAATTTTCCTAATCGAATTTCGCAAATCTAATTTTTGCAAACCCAGCATTGCTGGGATGAAATAGATCTAAAATTTTCTGGCGTTCTCCGTAGATATAAAATTTTCCCCGTTTTGAGTTCGGATGCAAAAGTTATGACTATTTTAAGGAAGCTGCTCGAATAAGAGTTTTAGTGGACACATGATGCAAACCGATGGTGATACGGAATAGCGGCGGGTGGAGGTATCGACACAAACTAGAAAAGAACACAATCTAAACCAGCAACAAGACTTTGACCTAGGACACAAACTCAACCAAGCGGACTCTGAAACTGAATCATGCAAAGGCTATGGCGCGGATAGTTATAGGACAGGAAACAAATATGGCATTGGACTATGGGATAAAAGCAAAAACACTCGAACTAAGGGTAAGATGCAAACTTAACGGTATACCTGAAGCTCTGATTACCACTACCTCACAGGTATCACGAACCAGCCGCCGGTTGTACCGCTCACTGCTTGCATTGGTAAGAACTTTGTAAGAGCTTGGTAAGACGCTTCCACTTGCTGTCAAAAGTGACACCACTGCAACCACGTAGTCATTTGATAGGGATAATATTTTTGTATTGTCTTTTGCTGTCTTCTAACAAAGACATGTTGTTCGTATCCACCGACTTATGATGGTATAGGTGCTGATGAGTACATGGAGTGGGAAATTGCCATCGACAATATACTTTCTACTCGCTTTATGTGTCCAAGGAGGAAGGCAAAAAATGCAGCTAGTGTTTTGCGACATTCTGCTTTATCTTGGTGGGAGTCTTTAGATCCTTCTGATAAACCTCAAACTTGGAATGATATGAAACTTCTTATGCGAGAAACCTTTGTTAATCCACCTCCTGTTTTGATTTCATATGATGAGGTGCACCATTTGGAGGAAGAATCTGTTGTTATTCCTCTTGCTATGACTAACCTTTTGCAGGATAATATCCATAAGCGAGAGGATGACATGGAAGAAAATGAGGAGGTCACAACCTCATATCCAAATTCAGAACCATCACTTCATAATGCACCTATTACTCCTGCTGATAACACAGGTAATGCCCATGGTGCTACACTCACGAAAGGTGAAAATTGTCTTAATGTACTAAATTTTTCCACAAACCATGCTATCATAGAGCAATTGTTAGTGGAACCCTCTCTTGATTTATCTTTGTTCCGTGATAATTTGCTTGATGTTCCTTTTGATAAAGATGAATTAGTTGATGATGCTTCAGTTTTCCATGTTTTGGAACCAATTACTTATGCTGAACATAAACGTTTGCTTCCCATTGCTACCGAAAAAAAAGAAAAGAAATTATTGTATTCTTCAAATACTTTGGGTTATATTGAGTTTGATACTTTATATGCTCTTAGTAGTTTAGAAGAGAAACTTAAATGTGTTGAATTGCCATGGTTGTCTACTTGTACATTTCATTTTATTGGAAAATATAATTGTAAAGGAGAGTATATGGTGCATCGTGTCTATATTTGTTCAACTCTGAAATCTCCTAATATTGCGCAAAAGTATGATCAACCAAAGGATTCCAATTGCTATAATCTTGTCATGTCGAGTTTCCCTAGTTTTGTTATAAAGAAACATGTTAAATTTAAAGAAGGGGAGCAATGTTGGCTACTACCAACAACGTTTCCTTCAGCTAATCCCAAACCGAGGACGGTTTGTTGTCAAGAAGGGGAGGATAATGAGGACATGGCACCTTCGGATACGAACAATGATTATAAGGTGCGCTCGTTCCTACATTTGCATAGTGGCTTTAGTTATAATTCACTTGGTTCCACATGTACATGTCACTATTTGATTGTAGGTTCAAATGCGTTTCATAATAGAAGTTCATCAAAGTTGAACTTTTGGTTCGTCGGTAGCCCGACAGTGCCTCATTGGGAAGGCCATAACTCATCCATCCGGAGTGCGATCAAGGTTAATGAGCACTTGATGGAAAGCTTGTTTGATAAGCTTTCAAATAGATCTAGTCCTATCTCAATATCACATCGTCAAGGCCTCCAAATCACCAATATATTCTATCACTATTTCTGATAGGAGCTACACTGTCATCATGGGCTTGTTAGACATCCTTGGCACCCAGGCCCAAGTTGGAGCACGCCCCAAGAAGATGGAGAATACCTAAGAGATGGCCTTGGACATCCTCCTCCTTGGCCACCACCTTAGGAGGCCAGCAAGGACGTCCAAGATAAGCCAGAGGCCCAGTCCAATCCGAGTTCGAGTCTGCCTCGGTAGTCAGGACCAGTCTACAATAAAACGGACGGCCAGGACGCATCTAAACTTCGTTTTTGATGATCCACATATGGATGGAACGCTAATTTGATAAGGAAGCCAATCCAAGTGGTTTCACGTCAAAAGCTCTTCGGAATCAACAGGAATCGTCGAAACAAGTCAGCGTTTAGAATCTGTTAGGGTGCTGCGACACCTTCTTTTGGTCCGTTGGACCGTGTATCGTGTTTGGGCCCATTAGGGGGCGTGTCCAGGGTAGACGACGACCCTAAGACCTTTATATTCATATGCCACTGCCGTCATTAGGTTTTGGGTTTTGTTTTAGATCAATCTGTCATTGAACAGTCGCCATTATTGGTTTGCAAGACCCCAACTTCAAGTGCTTAATCATTCATCTGCAATTGTCACTTTAATTGAGTTGCTTTTTATCTTGTTCTTGCTTATGTTCTTCGATTCGTAGCAGGGATTAGCCTTCTTGGCAAGGTCAACCGGATTGTGACACGGTTGATAACCAGAGGAGACGTGGTGCTAAGGTTGCAGGGTTCGGGTCTTTGTGATCTAAAGCCGGATCGGTGTGTCGCTCTCCGAACAAATCGTTGTTTATCTTGTACCTGACGGAAGATCGGGACCCTCGTCTCCATTATATCCACATTAATAATCCACTAGAACTTGCAATTATAGCCAACTAGCACATGTAATTATGATAGTTATCTCTTCATCTACTAACATGCATTTAGCTTTTCACATCGATGTATCAAACTATTCACCAAAATTAATTTAAGATAGTTTCATTCATATAACTATAAATATAAATAGTCTAATTTCTTTTTAAATTATCTGGAATCCCCGCAGCAACGTGTATTCTCTTAGTTGTAGATTATTTTGAAGCGAGCAATAAAATATAGTAGATTGCTAAACCAAAACAATGAGTAAAACTCTCATGAATTTGATGATCCAAAATGTATTTCTCTCTTGTCACCTCGCAAACCACTCAAAAAAGGTTCATAACAGGAACCAAACATTCATCGATGAAAACTTCAATTAGTTCACACCATGAGTTCATATAGACCATGAGGACAAAATACTTGAATCCACAGATATAAGCCTCAATGCATTGACAAAAGCAAATGAAATTATGTAGGTGACATTAGTTCTCATCTATTACAATCACACAATGATTCACAAAAAAAATTGATCCCTTCATTGACTCACGATCCACTGTGCCATGGACCTTGTGCTTCAGAGAAGGGAGGTCATTGCTTCCATTTGGGGACGACGATGTCTCCGCCAAGGGGAAGATGTGGCTGCTCGTGGTGAGGACATTTTTGCTTCGGCCTATTGTTCCTGTCGAGATAGGTCTAGGAAGCCTAGTGATTGTCCTCTCATGGGTCATCAAGGGTGTCATTGATCTTCAACCGTCTACTATGAGCATATATATATATAATTTGCTAAATAAATATACTAGATTTTTTGGTTTAACTTAAACATTTTAGTAGTAACTAAAAGGACACAGCAAAGGAAAGAAGCAATGATGTACTTAGAAAGGGGACAACATTTCTACTGCTTGCCATCAAAATTGAGATAAATATATATAACACGGAGATGTGAATAAGAAAAGTTGCAACTCCCTGTATCACCGCTTGACTTCTAATAGAACATCAGATAACACAATCATGACATGAGCGATTAATCTACACATAATGTGAAATTCCTAATGAATAGATAAAGGATTTAGTAGTGTTATGTCACATAATATACCTTTTATTAAAAACCAACCGAAAGTGCTTGTTCCCAAAAAAACCAAAAGTACTAGGTACTGGGAATCAGTGGTGAATCTAGAAAATAGAGTTATCGGGGTCATCATTAGAGAAAGCTGGTGTAATATGATGTTTTAGTAGGTCCACAAACTAAATAAAGCCTTAATCTACAAAGGATTAATAAAAATCATCACGTCAGCGGACCCAGGTAACATACTGTAGATTCGCCCCTACCGGGTATGCTGGCCAAGTGCGGGAGACGCTGCATATGCCCTGTTGAAAGCTCTAGTTTGGTTTTGGTGAATTGATGAAACCCTAAGTGCTAACCTTTCCTCTAAGTGATCATGAGATAGGTTAGTACTAATCCAAGTGGTGGAGCAAGTGAAGGATGATCATGATGGTGGTGGAGGCCATGGTGATGATCAAGTGCTCGAAGCTTGGAAAAGAAGAAAGAGAAAAATAAAATGGGCTCAAGGCAAAGGTATATTTGATAGGGCCATTTTGTTTTCATGATCAAGACACTATAGAGAGTGTGATCACATTTAGGATAGATGGTCGTACCATTAAGAGGGGAGCTCTTATCAGACAACTCGATCATCTAGTACCACTAGGTGTTGGATAACTTGCATTTGCATTTTAGGCCTAGTGCACAATCGGTGAGAAGTGATTAACCTTTGAAATATGATTGTGAAAATGCTAACACACTTGCACGTGATGGTGAAACACTTTGGGTGTTGGCACATTTGCAAAGGAATCAAAGGAGGTGAAGAAGGGGATGAGGTGCTGCCTCTGGGGGGCACCGCCACCCCTGGTCCGGTGCACCGCCACCCCTAGGGCGGTGATCGGCTGGCCTCGATCGAGAAGGAGGAGTTGGGGCTGGCACCGCTAGTGATAGTGTACACCACCTAGTGCATGGCGGTGCACCACCGGGGTGCGTCCGGTGCCACTGCCCTAATAATCCAGAGAGCAGGGAAAACCGGGGTGAGTACCACCGCCCCTGTCTAGTGCAACTGACGCTTTTTTCTAGAGAGTGGGGTCTTGGGGTCTTGGCCTGGGTGGTCACCACCACCCCCTGTCCAGTGGCACACCGTCATGTCCGGTGCCCCCGCAGAAGCTACTCCAAAGGGGTAATGGCCCTATTTGATGGTGGGCTTATAAATAGAGGTGGTGGCCAGCCTTGGCTACTCTCTTGGCACTTCCCACACCTAAGTACAGCCTTTGGGAGCTGAGCAAACACAATCCACTCACTTGCACACTTGGTTTCATCATTTAAGTGAGATTGGAGAGCCTCTAGTGCATTGCTTAGTGATCTAGCATCTTGTGGCACTAGTTGGGCGATTTGGGCTGGTGGAGTTCTTGTTACTCTTGGTGTTTGCCGACACGTAGACGGCTCGGTGATTGGAGGATCATTGAGTGGACAAAGTTGATTGTCTCTGGCTTCGATCATGGTGATTGTGAGGGGTTCTTGTGCCTTCCTCGGCGGAGCGCCAAAGGCAACTCTAGTGGATTGCACGTGGCTTGTGGATCCTTATCTTGTGTTGGTTGTGCGGCACCCGGTTGTGGGTTAGGCGTGTGATGCCTATTAGCGCGTGAACCTCCAAGTGAGTGAATCGCCACAAGGGGGAATAGCTTGTTGGCAAGCAAGTGAACCTCGAAGGAAAAATAATTGTCATCATTTTCTCCTTGGTATTCTTTGATTGATCACTTGCCATGGGCTTTGAATAGTTATTCGAAGCCCCATCCATGGTCCACGTGTGAGCTAGTTGGGAGGCACCAGCTGCCCCTCCATCTCTCTACCACACTTACACCCTCACTCTAAAAAAACCCAACATAAATAGAACCCCATTCCCTCTCAGCAATTCATATGAATCCTCATTCTCTCTCCTCTTTTTTTTTCTCCCACACCAAGCAGAACTGCATCATGAGATCTGATGCCGCCATGATGTTTCCTTTATTATGTGCTAATGGTAGGTTAATTAATGGAACATTTTTATGTGCTAATGTGCTAATGGAAGGTTATTATGTGCTAATAGCAGGTTAATTGATGGAATGATTTTTCACTAATGAATCACCAATTCTCATGGTGATTGACTTCCATATGGTAGTGTAGTGCACTAGTGCCTATGGTGCATATGCTTGGGCTAGCGGTGGAGGCGGCACTAGACTAGCGGTAGAACCGGGATCGGGTGCTGCGGAGAGCTAACCAACTCACGTGGGTGACATCTGTGACTCTAGCAGTCCGATGAGTGTGGGCGAGTAGCGATTCTAGGAAACACGCATGGGCAAGCTCCACAGCCTCATCTTACACTGTGGGGACCTGTTCCCATGCCTATCAAGGTGCCACAGTGGCCCTACTAGGAGCTCAAGGATGGATAGGTCCCTTTCCAGCTACCCGCCAGACAATATCCACTTGAGTCCCCCGCTCTTAATGAAGTCTGGCATCAGCCTTAGCGTCTTGGCAACGCAGGTTTGCCTCAAAGAGCCCTGTGATCCTACGCTCCGTCTAGCTTGAGTATCGCCATGTTGGATCAAGAAAAATAACTATGGACGGACTAGATACGAACAAAGAAAGAAAAACCAAAGGATGGACAAGAGACTAATTAAAGATAGTCAGGGGTCAGAAAAAGAAAAAACAAAGCTGACATACCAAGTGGATGGACAAAAGAAAATCAACTGATGAAGTGAACATATACCAAACAAGGAAGTTGATCATGTGTTATGTTACAAGAAACCTAATACATCTAGGAATCAAACTTTGTATCATGGTTGGACACAATTTGTTCTAACTCATATAACCATGAATCATGAATATTGGTCACATACGGATATGAAGTGTCACGACCTAGAGTCATTCCAACTAAAAACTTTTATTAGAACTTCCTTGATGACCTTGCACAGTCCCTCAAACACTCAAGGATCACATTATCATCCTCTTTGAAGGATTCCTAGTGCTTCCTACTAGGACAAGGACTCCAAATTTGCAATTCAACTTAATCAATCCTCTCAAGTCAACTAGACTCAATCCAAAGTCAACAAAGGTCAAAATACAGTCAACATTGCAAAGATACTCCAAGAAGGATGCTAATCAACATCTTTAATCTCTTTACAAGTGTTTATCAAGACATGAAGAATGTCCCCAATGCCAAAAAACCCTTTCTCTAGGTCAATTTCTCATAGTTAGAGAATTGATGGAATGTCCCGACCAAATCGACGAACTATCTATCAATTCACTGGTTTAGTAGAATTGAGTTGGGATGATCTATCCTCAACCCACTCAAGTTGTCCCCACTTGCTAGCTCAAAATTGAGAACATCCTCAGTAGAGGAAAGCTAGCTCTATCAATTCACTCTCCCATTTCCAATCCCCTTCTTCTCTCTCTCTACAAGGATGAACTAGAGAAATAAACTGAAGGAGAAGAAGAGAAGGATGGCAAAGAAAAGAGGAAAAGTAAGGAAGGATCAGCACCATCTTAACCACCTAGAGCATGTCCATCTCCTTATCCATGCATGGTTAACTCAAGAACTCTCTTCTCATTTTCTTGAGATCCTCTCTCAAACCCTAACCCTTGATTTCTCTAAGCATGGATGAAGTATGAATCTTGGTAATTGCTCCATCATCTCCAGTAGGATCAAGATCATCGCTAGCTCAATCATCTCATGAATCTTTCCAATTCCTCTCTAATGCATTTTTACAAGAATCCTCATGAATGGACAAATTCCTCTCTTTTGCTTGGAAGCGGTTAAGCAAGACTCCATCTCTAATCTTGGTGGCCTTGAGGTCACCAAATCTCAAAGATAAGTTGCCATGCCCAATTCCTTGATCTAATCTCTCATTTCTCATGATTAAATTGATTCACAAATCAATATGATGCACATGATAACTAGAGCTCAAAACCTAGCCATCACAAGCCCAACATGTCACCAAAACAACCATAGAAACCCCTTGAACATGCATGGTAAATATCACCCACAATCTAGGTTTGAATCACACATGAACACCACGAACAACAAAAAACATAGGTTCTATCAACGCATTGATGGAGCATCCATCACATTTTACGGATCATCTGTCAACACCAGCTCCTAGCCAAAAATCACAACCAAACACTTAGCCTTTACTGGTGATGAATCCATGAATCATCCGTGAGATCCATGGACTATCCATCAACAATTAAAATTGATTTTTCTAGAGAACCCGAGAGCACAGAGTTCACCACGGAGCGTCTGTCAAATTCGTGGACCGTCCATGAGCATAGTTTACCCAAAATGACTAAGTACTAGCACCATGGATCATTCCGTGCAACTTTTCATCAACACCATGGATCATCCATCAAGTTTATCAGAACGTTCCATCAACTCACTCAGAGCCAAACCCAAACTTGTTAGCTTCGAGAAACAATTCCACGATCGTACGTGGAAGTTTATGGACTCGTTTGTTGAATATTTTAAATGTTTAAAATGTTTAACCCTTAACCCTAGGACCTAACAACCCTATCACATGTTTAGATATAAATTAGTACAACACTAATCCACTCTTAGATCACTCATCAAAGCTCTCTATCTTGAATCACTCTCATATGCTCTTTATCTCTCAATTCAATCAAGTGAGCTCGTCTCCAACTCTTCTGATGTCTTCTCGCGGGTTAACCTAGGTTGTGAGGAACATTTATGTGCCATCATGATCACCCTTGGTCATCAAAACTTCATGACTGGAAGGCACCACTACAACTACCCTACTTTGAATACTTATTATTGTTCATTATGTGTCTGCATATCATTTAAAATGATGAAGTACTTAATCATGTCATGCTAAGTTATACCAATTCACTTAAGCTAATCATATCCTCTACTCAACCAATGGGTTCGAATCACTTAAAAGCTTAGATGTCTAGTTTCATTAGAAGTCAAGTGTGAGCGGGAACTCACTCTCACGCGTGTAGGAGCTACACTAGGATAATTAATCACATAAAAGTTGCAAAGAGTGTCAACTTTACTCAAATGACTCAATGTGACTAAGGACCAACCTTAGTTTGGGATAATGAAGTGATGATCAATTTTGTAATCTCTACTCAAGAGAGGGGTAAGGTCACTGTGAGTGTCGGATCTCAAGTGACGTAGCTCGTGGAGTAGCTAAGGATCATCCATGGGATAGCGAGTTTGAGTAACCACCCATACAGACCACATATCACAAATGGGGATGGTAAGTCAAGTACTTGGTGGTGACTAGCTTATGATGCAAATTCGGTGTGAGCGGTGACATGGTGTAGATGAGATGTTGTTACATTCATACCCAGTCAAATTGTTCATCGATTGGAGAGCCACATTAAGGAAAGGTTAGAATCATGAGGCAACCCTTATCCGGGCACGAGTATGGTGGTTCGTCCTTGGTGTCCTTGTGGGTATAGTTGTACACCTCTGCAGAGATCCTTTTGAAAAGCCTAAAGTCCTACGAGACAGAACCATTCAATTATTCTTACTTCTAGAATCAGTATAGCATTGATGATGAAACTTGATGATGAGAAGAATTATGATTTTGATCATATAACAATGATCTCATTGTTATTTGTCAATAATATTATACTTGTTAATAAGAATCAAAGTATGAATCATGAGCATGTCATCTCTTTAATAAACGCCATGCTTTTTATGTGAAGTTACAAAATTCTAGTTAATCCAAGCATCCACCAAATATATATGTTGGTATAATCCCTACGAGTATGAAATGTACTCGGTGCTGCCAATAAGTTGTTGTGCAGGTACATTCATCTTAATGACCATTGAGCCAAGCTCAATGAAGTCGAAGTGTAGCAGACCTCAGGATGGGCATCCAAAGTGAGCTGCAAGTTACTCTGATGTTAGTATTAAGTGACCAAGAGAAAACCTAGTTGGAGCATGGGATACTAAATGAACATGTACAAGATTACAATTTAATGTATTTTCTTTTATGGTCAATGATGTTTTAGCAAATAGTTAAACTCTTTAATGTATAATGATTGTGATGTGCGAATGGCTTGATGAATGGTTCGTGTGGTGTAACTCAACAATAAAAGATTCTGAAGAGGAGGTGCAGATGGCACTCTCCTAAGGATCCTTGGCATCAATTTAGGCTAAAGCGGGTCGATCAAGTGGATGACACCTGGTTTAGCTAGGCTGAAGCACCAGACCCTCACATGAAGGGCACAAAGCTAGTTTGAAAAGTAAAAAAGAACAAGATGATAGAAACTCTTCGCTCTTTAATATTAAGGTAAAGATATAGATATAGATATAGATATAGATATAGATATAGATATAGATACAGATACAGATACAGATACAGATACAGATACAGATACAGATACAGATACAGATACAGATACAGATACAGATACAGATACAGATATAGATATAGATATAGATATAGATATAGATATAGATATAGATATAGATATAGATATAACAACCTACACTACGGAGTACGCTTTTATGTTTTTAGTGGTGGTTAGTTTTCATTTGTCTGTTGTGTGTTTGGACTTCAAATTTTTATCATTAATGAAATATTGGGGCAATATAAATTGGTAGGTTTTCTTATTTGAGAACTATAATTATTATTGGTTATATGAGTGTTAGTGAAACAATCACACAAGCATCAGAGAGTGGATTTAACTCTATTGGATAATATTTTCATGTCTAACAAAAGTACATGTCAGGGAGTATTTATAGGGGGTGGAGTCTTTGGTAATCCTATTACTATCCCCATTTTACCAATGAATCTTCCATTACATCAAAATCAGGCCTTCTCTAATCAGAAGGGCAGTCTAGCCATTACATAGTAGGACCAGCATTTCTACTTCGTCCATCAGGCTTCGCAGGATGAGTCAGGTCTTTAGCATGAGTCTTTATGGGCCTGACCCATGCTGGCTTTGTTTTGCTCACCCTTGGCTTTGCTTCTCTACGAGGTGGCCCAATCACCTTCGGCCCTTTGTTGTTGACTTTATCTTTTCACCTTTGGCTCTACTCTTTATACATCACCAAAGGCTATGAAGGTTCTTCCTTGTTTATTAATCATGAAGTCTCTTGTGAACAAGAAAGACAATTTGTGGTACATTAGTTAAAAACTTGTTAACTGGCTTTGGGGAAAGCGATATTCGAGGTTGAAAGCCCAACAATGAGTAAATATGATTTTTTTCATTTCACACCGCTGGCGGATAGGGGTCGCTTATCATCGTAAGCCTACTTATTTAATTTTTCTTCTCTACTGCCTTTATCCATTCACACAGTCCCCTTCTCTATTCTCTTCTTTCCTAGATAGTTCCAGTACCTTTCTTTTGCAACAAACAAAAACAACCGTAGATTGAGTCTCTCTCTTTCATAACTCCTACCATAAGCAGATAGTAGAAGAAGAAATATGGGCATGTTGGCCTGCATGTCTCATTGCTATTGCTTAGGGTGTTGGGAGACGCCACTATTGATCCACCGCCAGCTACGCCTACTCATGCGCGAAAGGGGAACTTCGCCTACTTGTGCGCTAGCCCATGGATGCTAAGGTTGGGGAGAGCAAGGTTGGTAGATCCTCCACTACCCAATGCAAATGGCATGTCATCATAGCTACATGGTAGGAAGCTCCACATCTTTCCCCTTCTCTAGTTTCCTTCTCGCTTCTCTCTCTTTCTTAGAAACATAGTGTGGCAAGGTCAAAGGCTCAGACGAAGGGGTCCTAATGGTTTGATGGGCTTTGTCCATGTCGAACCGAGAAGTCATGGAGGGAAGGGTTCATCCTATTAAGGGTCCTCTTGCCTCACCAGTGTCAGTGGCAGAGCTAGGATTTCAACCTTGGGTACTCCCTTGCTTGCTTGTGCTTGTTGGGCTACCGCTTAATTGCTGCCTCCAACCTTGTCACCATCGCACATCGCCGGCCACCATGTAGGTGCAGCCTAGTCATAGAGGTCGCGCTCGCGCTGCACGCCCGCCAAGAGCCCGAGACGCCAGCAATGCTGCCACCACGTCATGCCCGGTCAGCTAGGATCAGAGATTTAGGAATGGGGATTAGGGAATTGTCTCGCACTCATGACTCGCTCACTCGCACTAGAGAATACTTTATTATACATTTATATATGCTAGCAAACATGTCCATGCGTTGCAACAGAACATACACCATATTGCATAGTCACTTGAAGAGTTCTAATGTGTATTGGATTTGGACTCTATACTATCGTTGGTCACCCAAATGCCGATGGTTCTAACTCATATGATGAGCATGCACTAGTTCAAAAATGTTTTTTAAGGGGTCTCCCTTTCTAACAGAAGCGGTTGTCTTAGCATGCCGTTATTAACCTTCGCAAGAGGTACTATAGCTATACAACTGTTGCTATAAATCAATTTTTAGGGGTGGTTCCCTTAAGAAACCCGCCCTAAAAATGTATTCATTTTTAGGGGCGGTTCCGTTAAGACAACCGCCTCTAAAAATATTATTTTCAAGAACAGTTGTTTATGACAACCGTCTCTAAAAATGAGTGATTTTAGAGGCGGTTTTATTAAGTCAACCGCCTCTGAAAATCTATTTTCAAGGACGATTGACTAAGTCAACCATCCTTATAAATAGCTGCAGCACAAATAAATTCATATATTTTTTAAATGAAGTCGGATGAAGACAAAATTTATATCAAAATTGTAGAGCTCGATGAGATCTAAAACTTTGTAGGTGATAAATTTTTTTGTTTGAGATTATTTAGGGTTACAAATATATAAATTAAATTTTAGATTTTGAATTTCAAATTTTTGAATTTTTCAAATGACCTTGCATGAAGAAATATTCTATATCAAAGTTGTAGTACTCAACCAGATCTAAAACTTTATGGTTGAAAGATTTCTCATTTAAGATTTTTTATGAGTTAAAATATTAATTACAAGATTCGTACATATTAGTACAAATAGATAGCATCGTAGAACTAGACACAAGTGACTATGTGGTACAGTGGTAAGGGAGGGATCTCGCCGGGGATAGGTTGTGGGTTCAAATCCTGGGTGTCGGCATTTATTCAAAACAAGTGAAAAGTAAAACTTGTGAGCTACGGCCGGTGCTCAACCCTTTGGGCTACATTAAAAATAATTTTTCTTATTTTTATTAGACTCTAAATGATTTTTAAAAAATTTGAAAATTATCTTTAGGGACGATTGACTTAAGACAACCGCCAACCGTCTCTAAAAATTGATTTTTTAGGTGGTTTTAAAACCACCTCTAAAAATTACTTATTTTACAACCGCTGGCATAGTAGCAATTTTAGAACCGTCTCTAAAGATTATTTTTTACCGTCTCTAAAAAATCTTTTCTGTACTAGTGATGTGCCATAAGTCTGGGTCTAAGACGAGACCATGAGTGAGATACACAAGGGCCTTGTGGAAAGTAAAAAAAAACAGACGAATGAATCTCTTCTCTATTATGATATTATTAAATATATAGGTATAGATATAGATATATATGATAGGTGTTGCCTTTAGAAATTCTAAAAGAAAATAAAAAGCACTTGGACTAGATTTCCACAGTGATACATGTTGTGACGTGCATATTCTGATTTGTGTCGGAAAGGAGTTTGGAAGCAAGATATGACTTGGACTTGGATATTTGGTGAAATAACTTTGAGTCAATAGATACGTCAACTGGAAAATAAATAATTAGGTTTTGACTTACAGAAACAGCAAAAAGGGAGAATCGGCGTGAAGAAACAACCGAGCGAATAAATACCGGATCCGCCCATGGCCAATGTCCTCCTCCTCCTCCTGCATGTTCCGAGGGTCCTGAAAATCTTTGGTTCTTATATGATCACGGGTTTGCAGCTCCAACCTGTGTCGTGCATGTCAAGGGGTGGCATGCAGCGGTGTACGACATTTGACCTTGAGCGAGTTGGAAGACGAATTTGGATGGTGATGGGCCGAGGGGAGAGAAAAATCGGGGGCTAGGTGCAGATCACAATGGATACGAGGGGCACCAAACGTAACGGACCACGCGTGGGAGCATTTTGAGAACATAATAAAGGTACAGATTAGAAAAAAATAATGTGGAAACAAAAGAGAAAGAAAAAACTTTCGGTCCCAGCATGTCCGGGCTGCTATTGGCCCAAAATCTGGCCCGAGGCCTGACTCAGAGACAGCCCAGCCCATCTGCCGCAGCTTGCCTCACTCTTTCGGTTGCTGTCGGCTGTCGCCGCGACGCCGCCGGCAGACTTAGAAGAACGGCAGCCGCCAGCCTGCCAGGCGACCTCTGTGATTCTGGTTCTACCGAAGGAGAACAAGGGCAGACAGCTGCCGTCAAAAGAAGACGAAGAAGGACCGGCAGATTGGATTGGTAAACCATCCAAACTTACGGCTGCTTATTTTCTAGCTAAGAAACCCTAGCTAGATGCAGCTTTTTTTTCGAAGAATTGTTTGTTCTGGGAGATTTCTTGACCTTGTTGATTCTGCCTCCTGGTGCTAACGCACCAAGTAAAATAAGTGCCCTCTCTATTTAGTATTCACCCCAAGATTTGAACTATCTGTACTTTTACGGCTTGGGTTTCTATAACATCTTACATACACCATACTGAATGTAAACATGTGATACATGCTAGTAGTTCACACAGACATAGCAATGAAACAACAGAAAATGCCCTTTTTCCATTGTGGCTCCATGTTTAAACTGTTTCTTCCTAATTGCTCAAAGTTAAATGCTGGTGTCAAGATGAATAAGATAAATAGCAATGGCCAATTCTATATTAATATGGTTTCAGTTTTATATTTGAAAAATAACCATTTTCTTGTATCTTTTTCAGACCTACGATAGGCATTGTTGGTTTAGACGTTGGTCATTTTGTAAATCAGAGCTCATCATCAGCATCTCCTAGTGTGCAGACCATCTTTTAAGGCACATGGTTCTTCAATCTTCATCATCCTTATTTTAACCGTGTTTCTAGGATCACCGCTGTGTTGTCATTTAACACCATCCTATATGCAATGTGTATATATATGTGCCTGTTGGTTCGGGTTGGCTGTTGACAAAAGCTAAAAGAAATATTTTTCCAGAGTGCAGACAAGATGGTCAATGCTATCAAGGGGTTGTTCATCTCCTGGTATATTCCCGAGAAAAGCTGATCCATCTTTGTTGTTTTTCTTTTTGTCCTTCTGAAGTTCTTTATAATACACACTCATGTTATTCCTTCTTTTCTTTTTCTCAGTGATGTACCAATGGCACAGTTCATTGTTAATCTGAATGCTTCGATGCCTGCATCAGAGAGGTTCATCGTGCACATGCTTGATCCCACACACATGTTTGTTCAGCCTCATGTGGCAGAGATGATCAGAAGCAAGATAGCTGAGTTCAGGGATCAGAACAGTTATGAGAAGCCTCAGTAAAGCATCACCCTACCCTGCATTTCCGTTGTCGCTCACCATTCAAAGATACCGGCTCATGTATAATTGTTCTGGAATAGATGGATGCTATCCTCCCTCCCCCTCCCCCTCCTCCTCGAGATGATCTATTTGCATATTGCATTATATATGCTGGGAGCCTGTGAATTGTTACGTCCCAAGACTTTAGTGAAGCTTTTATGCATCACTTTGCTTTGTGTTGACTTGTTGATGACAGTATCCAGCTGGGGGCAGAATGGCACATAACTACAGTCACCTATCGTGTGGTCAACATGCTAATGTTGAAGATGACAAAATGTAGCTGGAAATTATTCAGTTTCATAAAGAATCTGCTAGTCCAAACTAGAAATCGTCGTTTCAAAGATATCAAGGGTGTCCACTAAAGCTCTGCACCACTGCTATCATCATCTGAAACACAAACATGTATAGCATGTAGCAGATAAACAAGCCACCTGTAGCCCTAAACCTAACATAGTTGGAGCAGCTTCAAGGAGCAGAACAAGTAGAATAGCATCATCACAAGTGAACAAAGGTCGCAAACTTGTAATGTCTCATTTGCTCAATAAACGAAAACACATGATAAATATAGTATCAAAATCGCAAAGAAAAAAACAAAGAAAAAATGTGAACCAGCAGCTTCGGTGTTCAAAACAGCTCCATAACACTAGTGTCCCATCAGTCTCATGTCTGCACCTATTGATCGAATGCTTACAGCAATGGTTTATCTGTAGCCTAAGTTGCGAGAATCAAGCCTCAGCAGCAGCCTCAGCATTGCGCTTCCTTGCTTCCTCAATGATGCTAAGCTTGATACCCTTGCCCTTGGGAAGAGACACCCACGGTTTCTTGTCCTTACCAATGGTGAACACGTTGCCCATGCGGGTGGCAAACTGGTGGCCCAGGGAATCCTCAACGTGGATGGTCTCGAAGCTGCCCTTATGCTTCTCCCTGCTCTTTATCACCCCAACACGCCCGGTGTTCCTTCCACCAGTCACCATCACGACGTTCCCAACGTCAAACTTGATGAAGTCCACAATTTTGTTGGTCTCCAGGTCAATCTTGATGGTGTCATTGGCCTTGATTAGGGGGTCTGGGTAGCGGATTGTGCGCCCATCGTAGGTGTTCAGGAAAGGGATGCCCTTCAGCCCAAATTGCACAGACCGCACCTTGCACATCTTGAACTGCACAACAGTTCTCATTAGATAACATTAAGCAAATTTTGAAACAGACTATAGGAGAAATAAGATTTCAGGTAAGAACAAACATGGAGAAACTACACTGGCACAAAGGCACCATATTTGCTCCATTACACAACCATAAGCTTCAGGGAAGCTATTAATTGCAGATAAGAACCTTCCACAGATGAAAATACATACAAATCGGACGTTTTACCACAATTACTTGGTTAAAGAAACAAAATAATCACATCATTTCATAGATACAGACAGTGTTTAAAAGGCAACTAGGCGTCCAGGCGAGTGCTGGTCCGCTTGGACGCCTAGGCAGGCGACAAGGCGCCACTGTTTCCCAAGGCGAGCTGGGTACGCCCAGGCGATGCCTTTGAAACATTGCGTACAGAAAAACAGTGACAGCACAAAACCATGAAAAGCAAAGAAGAAGAAAAAAAAACACTTCTATTGGAACCTGTGATGCATTACCTTGGCCTCATCATCCCTGATACTGTGGAGACGGAAGCGCCCCTTGGTATCATAGAGAAGGCGGAAATTCTCCCCGGTCTTCGGAATTGACACAACATCTGCAGGATTCAGGTAAACAATAATTCAATCTGTAACTTGCAATAGCCATGACATTAGACATACACCCAAAATCACATCTGGCACACAACCTACCCATGAATCCAGATGGATATGTCTTATCAGTCCTGACCTTTCCATCAACCATAACATGTCGCTGCATCAAGATTGAAATGACTTCACGGTAGGTCAGAGCATACTTCAACCTGTTCCTGAGGATGAGGATCAAAGGCAAGCACTCCCTAGCTTTGTGGGGACCAGATGAAGGCTTGGGTGCCTGCTCAACAGAAAAACACGAATGAGCACAGATGAGTATCCGGTAAGTAATTGAACATCATATTACAAGTCTAAGACAAACATACAAATGCTCCACCAAGCTTGTCAAGCATCCAATGCTTCGGAGCATTCAGCCTCTTCAGATGTTTCTTCAAACCCCTCGCCTGTTTAAGTGTTAACAACAGGGAAATTAATAAAACGTTACAAGCCATAAGATGATGTTGAATATAGGCATATAGCTAACACTGATTATACACATGAACAAAAAATAGCAAAATATACAGCTCGCTAAACAAAGACAAATTGTTTTAAACTCCTTGAACATCTTGGCACATAATGGCCAAAGAAAAAGCAAATAGTATAACCACAACACTCCATGAGAAGTGGTTTTGACAGAAAAAAAAACAATTCCTAATACTCCACAACAGAATTGGCTGATACTAGTGGACTAACCAAACACCCAATATGTCGCCCTAAAAAACCCAATATGTTGGCTGTAAAACAGAACATTAGCTTCAAAAATACAATGGTCCAGTAAGGGAGGTTCAAAGTCATTTAATTTAGGGTAAAGTATACTTTCCAATCCTCAACTCGCACCGAAGTTCGATTTTCAACCTTCAACTATGAAACCGGTTAAGAAACACCCTCCAACTATCAAAACTGGACAAATTTGGTCATCGGCTGGTTTCAAAAGCGGTTTTCTATTTTCGGGAGGCGCCGAAATTTTATATTATTTTTTGAGCATCTTAACGTCCTCAAATGAAAAAACTCAAAACTACAAAGTTGTAGATCTCATTGAGAGCTACAACTTTGGTATAAAAAGTATTTTATGGAGTTAAATGAAAATACTTTTTATACCAAAGTTGTAGCTCTCAATGAGATCTACAACTTTGTAGTTTTGAGTTTTTTCATTTGAGGACGTTAAGATGCTCAAAAAAATAATATAAAATTTCGGCGCCTCCCGAAAATAGAAAACCGCTTTTGAAACCAGCCGAGGACCAAATTTATCCGGTTTTGATAGTTGGAGGGTGTTCTTAACCGGTTTCATAGTTGAAGGTTGAAAATCGAACTTCAGCATGAGTTGAGGGTTGGAAAGTGTACTTTACCCTTTAATTTATTGTGCACCATCTATCATTCATACCCTGAAATTGACAATCAAATTATATTTTGTAAAACAAAAGCTTACCCTACCATTTTGTTTCTCTACAGCTCCATCATGATTCGAAAGACTAACAGAAATGTCGGTAACAGAGTCCAATCACACCTAGACTAATCACTGCTCGACCAGTAACATAATTCAACTAAAACTAGAAAAATAGCTAGATTAAAAGAAAAAAAATATTGCCATCTCATCATAAGATGCATTAAAACACAGGAAGCAATCTCCTCTATATATCAAACTCGCCATGATACATCAAACATATATAGATCCAATCTGAATGGACCTCTGTCTACAAGGCAAATATAAGCCAAACGCGTGACCTAATAAACGCTAAACAAACGATGAATCAAGAACAGGTAATCATAAGAGGCAACAGACAATACAATGCACATATTCCTAAGGTTACCCGGACTCTCACTGAATCGAATCAAGAACCGATCATATAGTAAACGGTGAACCGAAGGGGAGAACTACTGCCCAAAAAATCAGAGACAAAAATCGATGGAAACAACTAGAGAACATAGCTTAGAACGCAAAGGCTTCAGGAATCTTACCATCTTGCTCGGTGCCTAGGGTTCCTTCGCGCGCACGAGCGGACGAAAGATGGCGGCGGCGGCGAGCTCGCTGCGCGGGTGTGCGAAGGTGCTAAATGCGACGGCGGAGTCGGAATGAGACCTCTTTATTGCCCGAGCTGGTGCCATTGGCCGTGGGATGTGGTGTTAACGGCGCAGATCTGTGTTGTGGAGTTTTGGGGCTTGGTTGGAGCGGGCGTGCGGATGGGTTAGCCAAATTATACGGGCCAAGAAGGCCGACAAGGCCCACGTGTACCATGTGGTTTTTTTTTTCTTTTCATTCTTCTAATCCTCAACCTCAAATTCCTGCTCTCTCTCAGAAAAGAAAAAATAATCCTCAACGTCTCCTTATTACTTCCTCTATTTTAAATTATAAGACGTTTTGGTTTTTCCACATACAGAACTTTTACTATGTATTTGGATATACACTATATAAATAGTTAAAACAATGTATCTACAAAAGCTAAAACGTCTTATAATTTGGAATATTGGGAGTATTATTCATTAGTAAAGAAAAGAAAGAATGAATTTATTCCATCCATATGCAGTAAACAGTTTACAAACCCTGACATGTATATGAACAGATTTCTCAAATGGAGAAAGCTTTATTAATAAAGTCCTAGCCTCTGCAACAAGTCAAAACATATAGCTAGTACAAAATAATACAAGAAAAATAAATAAAAAGAATAAAAAAGGTGAAAGTTAATGTCAACTAAGCAACATTGAATCTCAAACTCAAGAAAGAACTCAAAACCATCTTTCAATCCTGGAGTCCAACTAAGAAAAAGGCTACTTAATTTGATGCAATAGCACATGCACCAAAAATGACAATGTCAAACTTCATTGTCTTACAAAAACAATGCATACACATAGCATCTAAAGCATCTCATGTCTCTAAACTCTATCGATTCTCTAGACCAATAAGTTAACAATACTTTAATAGGGTGATTGGTTAAAGGAATGACGTCTAGAATGTGGTGTATCACACATCATCACTGTCGGATTTGTGAGAACCGGCAGTGATGTATCTTCACTGCCGGTTATGAGCTTGAAAATGAAAAAATAATTGGGGTTGGGCTAAAACCGGCAGTGAAGGACCACATCACTGTCAGTTTGTGGCTTGAACCGGCAGTGTTTTGGTGGTCACTCATCACTGCCGGTTTAAGCCAAGAGCCAACAGTGATTGGGCTCTATCACTGTCGGTTCTAGCCAAGAGCCGACGGTGATAAGCCTACAACACAAAAGGCTGCAGCTGTCCTCTCCTTCCTCCTCTCTTCCATCTCGAGAACAGAGGCGCGCGTTGAGACCCTTCCCTCCACTGTTGTGGCTACTCTTCACCATGAAGCTAATGCTTGGATTTTGAAGAATGGCTTGATCTTTTTGCTTTAAGGTTAGTAACAAACATCCACTCCTTTGATTTTGTTGCTTAATTAGCTTCGTTTTGATGGCTACATTGCTTGATTCTCATTCTAGTTCTTTCTCCATTCTAGAGAGCACTTTTTCAATTGGACATTTGTGCAAGGCTCAAATTGTGGTGAATCCATCATCCAAACGGTTGGTGTCTATGAACACATTTAAATTCCTAGCTAATTATTCCATGGTGGTCAAGATCATCATTGTTAGTATATGATGCTATAATTAGTTCTTAGAAGTAGAGTAGAATAGATGTTTTTCATTATTGCACAATAATTATTTTTACTATGATTTTTAATTTACAGGGCCAGGCCTACCAATTTCAATTTTTCAATAATTAGTGTACCATAATGTTTCGAAAAATGGTACTTTTGAGCTACAATTGTTGTTCATGAAGCTCGATTTCTTATTAATTCTTTATAATTATTATCTCAGTATTTTTTGTGTAGAGATGGATCAAGAGTGGATGCATCTGTCTCGAACGGACAAGCGGTACATGCATGGCGTCAGCCAGTTTATCACCGATGCCAAAGCCCATGCTGGGAATGGGAACCTTGTCTTCTGCCCATGCAAAGATTGCAAGAATCATAGGAACTTTCGTCAAATTGAGTCTATACGATCGCACTTGATTACCAGGGGTTCATGCCAAACTATACGATATGGACTATGCATGGTGAGGTTGGTGTGACTGTTCTGCAGGAAAACGATGATGATGTGGACATGCCTGACGTAGCCATCCACGATGCTGACAAGGAACCCGGTGTCAATATGGAACCTATGACCACAGTTAATAATATGCTTAGGAACACACTAGCTGACGACACCGAGGATAATGATGGCATTTCTCAACTGCTACGTAATGTAGAGACCGGATGTCTTAGTGAAAGACAGCTAAGAAAGCTAGAGAAAATAAGATAAGATGGCAAAACATCATTGTATAGGAATTGTCTAATGAGCAAACTGGAAGCCGACATCATGTTGTTAGAGTTCAAATCGACAAACGGATTGAGCGATAAAGGCTTCGATCAGTTGTTAGGTATAATAAGAAAAATACTCTCAGAAAAAATGAGTTGCCAGAAAAGACATACTTGGCCAAGCAAATGATCTGCCCCATTGGCCTCGAGGTTGAAAAAATGCACGCGTGTTCCAATGATTGCATATTATACCATGGAGAAAAATACAAAGACTTGGATAAGTGCCTCAAGTGTGAAGCTCCACGGTACAAAGAAGGGCCGTCAGATGAGGGTACCAAGACTAGAGGAGGTCCCATAAAAGTCGTTTGGAATTTCCCTATAGCTCCCCGGGTGCATAGGCTGTTTGTATGTGCAAAGTCAGCCAAGCTGTTGCGCTGGCATGGCGAAGAGTATAAGAAAGATACAATGATGAGGCACCCCGCCGATGGGCATGACTGGAGGACTATAAATACTATGTTCTATAAGGACATTGGTGGAGAGGTAAGGCACCTTTGGTTTGCTTTGAGCACAGATGGGATGAATCCTTTTGACCAGGTTAGAAGCAATCATAGCACCTGGCCAGTGACGCTCTGGATATACAACCTTCCACCTTAGGTTTGTATGAAGCAGTCGTACATCCAGATGCCACTACTGATCCAAGGGCCAAGACAACCTGGGAATGACATCGATGTGTTTCTAGAACCAGTGATCGATGAACTAGCGGAGATGTTTGAAAAGGGTGTGCTGGATGTTTGGGACGAGTACAAAAAGGAACATGTCACGATCAAGAGAGTACTTATCGCTACAATCACCGACCTACCAGGTTGAGGTTCGTTGTCCGGAGAAAAGGCAAAAGGCTATATTAGATGTGTCGAGTGCTTGGACGACACCAATGCAGTAAATCTACCAAATAACTCAAAGATAGTTTATATGGGACACCGTAGGTTCCTACCTAAGGATCACCCTTACCATAGGAATAGAAAAGATTTCAATGGTACTATTGAGAAACGCTTAGCTCCAAAATATCAAGATGGGCCTGTGATACTTTGAGAACTCAACAAACTGGAGGTTGTCCTTGGGAAGGGGGACAATGCAGTAGCAGCGCCTGATAGGAGCATTTGGAAGAAAAAATTGGTTTTCTGGAAACTATCTTATTGGGCATTTCTAAGTGTACGCCACTATCTTGATCCCATACACATCACTAAAAACATGTGCGCTAACACTCTTAACACCTTGATGGACATCGGGGGGGACATCGAAGGATTCACTAGCCACACGCCTGGACATGTAACACTTGGGAATCAGGAAGGAGCTGCATCCCGTGGAGCTAGAGAATGGCCAGTTTGAACTTTCGGTTGTGTCGTGGACATAGCCGAAACTCTCGTTAGGCTTGAGATGCATTTCCCGCTAACTTACTTTGATATCTTATTGCATCTGCTCATTCATCTTGTTGACCAAATTAGAGCCCTTGGCACAATATACCTGCATCAAATGTTCCCTTTTGAAAGATTGATGAAAGTTTTCAAGAGGTATGTTAGGAACATATTCAAGCCAGAAGGGGGCATGGTTGAAGGATGGTCAACGGAGGAGGCCATTGAGTTCTGCACATATTATCTAGACATCAAAAGGGTCAGAGTTCTAGAATCTCATCATGAGGGAAGACTACGTGGCAAAGGAACGATTGGGGACAAATCTGTTACAATAGACGACCCTATTTCTTTCAGACAGGCACAGTTTGCTGTTCTCCAGCAAGCCGAGAGTGTGATGCCATACATTGACGAGCACAGGCAGTCGCTACAAACTCTGTATCCAAGCAGGTCACAGGCTTGGCTGGATAAAAAACATAAGGAGGAATTTGTCAACTGGTTGCGACGCCGCTTGCTTGAATAAAGTTGGGTAATCAACTGGATGCCTTAGCCAAGGGACCTTCGAGTACATATCTTAAGTACCAAGGGTATGAGATCAATGGATTTACATTTTACACAAAAAAGCAAGATGGAAAGAGCCCATACCAAAATTGTGGTGTTCGTTTTGATGCTCGATGAAAACGGCAACGTGCAGGCGACATACTATGGTTTCATAGAGGAGATATGGGAGCTAGCCTACGATCCGTTGAAGGCAGTTCTTTTTTGCTGCCAGTGGGTCTGGCTCGAGGAAATCAACACTGACAGCGAAGGGTTCACTACCGTTGATCTCACTAAGACCGCATACAGAGACGACCCCTTTGTCCTTGCAAGAGATGTTATGCAAGTCTTCTATGCAAGGGACAACAAGACAAAAGGAAGGCTAAAAGTAGTCCTAGAAGGGAAAAGGAAGATTGTCGGTGTCGATGGAGTGACGGACGAAGAAGACTATAGGGGCTATCAGGAAATGCCTCCATTCATGGCGAATGTACCTCTACCTATCCTTCAAGACGGTGATGAACCTGCTTACGTATGGCTTGATCACAATGAGGCCCTCATTGTTGATACACGTAAAGATAGTTATCTTATTGTTAACTATGTAATCATTATGCACATAACCATGAAGGATGTTTGATCCTAATGAAACTCTCATCTCCTCTCTCCTCCTCGTTAATATTCTACCAACTCAGCAAATATACCGACGTATCATAGCAATTAATGAGAACGAAAGTTATTTAAAACTACCATTGAGACTAACCTTATTACTATTCAAACACTTGATTAGACACCAGACGTAACATTTCTAAACTTTACTCTCTGAATTTAAACACCAACTAAATATAAATATAAATATATATGTCTAGACTTCCGATAGAAGGACATTGGGGCGGCCATTCTCTTCCGAGCTACTACTAGTAGTGAGGGATCCACAGCTTCTCGGCGCCACTGGTCCCCAACCAGTTTGTAGTCCCTCCTCATAATACTCAAAGGAGCCTAGCCCACAGTTGGCATTGAGCAAAGGTGTAGTAGCTCCATTCCTCCTCCAACCTTCATTGACCATTGATGTATGTGCTCCTAGACATGTGAATAGGAATGCATGTGGCTTGTGTGTTGACTGTTGAGTGATCCATTTACTTGATGCGTGTACTGTTCCAGTCTCCAGATCAGGCCGAGATGAAGAGGAACGCTAAGAAGGCCATGGAGAAAAAAGGTGCACAGAGAAAATTCATTTAGTAAATTATAAAATAGAACAAAAAAATTTGGGCCACCTAGGACTCGAACACGGGTCTCGAGGGCTAAGTTGAGGGGTCTTAACCGTTGCGCCAGTAGGAGTAGTTCGAAAGAAATCTAAAAGTTATCCTACTTAACACCTAACTGCTACACCACATCACTGTTGGTTTGGAGAATGGCCTGGCAGTGATGTACCCTATCACTGTCGTTTTACAATCAAAACCGGCAATGATGAGCTATTTCCAAAGTAAATTAATAATTTATTAAATAGAACAAAAAAAATTGTCGCCTGGGACTCAAACACGGGTCTTGAGGGCTAAGTTGAGGGGTCTGAACCGTTGCGCCAGTAGGAGGAGTTCGAAACAAAGCGAAAAGTTATCCTACTTAACACCTAACTTAACACCTAACTGCTACACCACATCACTGTCGGTTTGGGGAATGAACCGGCAGTGATGTGCCCCATTACTGTCGGTTTACAAGCAAAACCAACAGTGCTGTACCCCATTCATTGTTGGTTTTTAAACTAAAACCGACGGTGATGTGTAGATCCTCCTCGCATGCCAACAGTGCTCCCACTGACCACAACAATTGGAACACTGCTCCCACCTACCCCGACAACTTTAGTTTAGAAATAAAAATGTACCACGACTGCTAGCCCCTATAAAATGGCTCTCAACCAGGAGCTAGCCTCTCTATGCATGTTGGTTTTAGGCGGGCCTTATCAGCCATGATACAATGTTTTCCTCTCACAACAAACCACAGATATCGTTATGCGTCGTAGTCCACCAAAATGGTGCACACAAGACGTACTAGAAGAATGCTACTAAAGATAGAGCAACGCCAAAGATTGGAGATGCCATGAGGTTCATAGAGCCATCCGCTGCAATGCGCATCTGGAAAAAGGCCATGTATAGATAAGGTGGATTCATCGATGTCACCTTGTCATCTCCAACCGGTATAGCTCGTAGACCACCTCGGTGCTACTGTTTGCCCCTAGTTGGTGCTAGAAGAATGCTACTGAGGTGGTTACATTATGATGTGTTGATACACATTGATTGTAACATTAACCTGTACGCAAATAGGTCTTTGTTATCGTATATGAAATTTTAGTGTAAGGTCTTTGTTATCGTATATGTAATTTATTTCTAATATTTTTGTTATTTTTTGATGTATTTCATTACTATCTAAATAAATATATCATTGTTGTTAAAACTTTCCCATTGTACTATCTAAATAAATATATCATTTACATATATGCACCTTCACTGTTGGTTCTACTTACAAACCGGCAGTGATATTAACTTTCACTATCGGTTCTACTTAAAACCCGGCAGTGATGTCTATGCCCCCCTTTATAAAACAAACCGCTAGCCACATACATTGATCCCACCTACCCATGAACTCTCACAGTCTCATTTCTCACGTTTCACTCACTTCTTAAGAAATCCACTCTCTCTACATGATTTGGTCATGGCTCCTACATTTTTTAATGGTATTGATATGTTGTCTTCTCCAATATTCTATCTATATTCATTTGATCTATATTTATATTCATGTTTCTTTGCATTCTACATTTCTATATATTCTTATTCCTTGCATTCGATCTATATTTAATTATGTTGCCAGATTTTACTTGGAAGAATTTTTTGTGCATATATTTTATGTTCATATTTTTTTTGCATTTTATCGATCAGGTGGTATGAACAACGGACCTCCCCCACCACAAGAACCAGGTTTCCACCTCGGTGATGAGCCATTCGCTCCTAATGTGGCCATTCCACAGTTCCCTATTCCAGTTATTGTATGAAATATTTTCAACATCTTTTGTTTTTTATGCTAACAAATATGTGTAATTAGTTTAATATCATTGTTGCATATATATATGTCGCAGACTATATCCCCAATATATTGGCTGCGAACAGTACTTAGCTGGTTCTTTATCTCGAACATCATCGAGAACACGGCATCTAATGCAAGTGGTCAGCTATGGACGTGTGAACTTAGTTTTTCCATCTCTTTGAGGGGTGCAAATCATCGGAACCATATCCACGAGACGGGAAGACAGAGCCCGGACATGATAAGCGTCCAATTTAGTGTCGTGTGCATCTATTTAGAGGCACTTCGACGTGTTTGCTTTGATGTGCCTGATTTCTCGCACTTCAAGGCACTTGCTTTGAATGCTGGTGATATCCCCGTCCCACAAGCAAGCGAATGGTTTACGAGCTACAACCGTGCGGATATGGTAAAATAGTCACTTATACCTGAGTCATGGTTATTTGTTGTTTATTATTGTAATAATATTCTCTATTTTTTTTTCTTTTTCTCCATATGCAGATTACGCTCTAGGACCTTACCAATGTTGCATGTGCCATGTGGGCTGTTCTAGACCAAGCTACGGAGCAACTCGGGTACGATTGGGACTTCTGCAATGGTAACCTCAGCCAGCTCACTATAGAAGGACGCTAGTAGTATATAAGGATTACTAACAGGGGTAGTGGTCATTCAGTAGGTTACATCTATGGTCGACCATTCTTTCGGTATTTGTGAGGCATGAGAGAGTGCACTCATACGAGCATTGGACTTCATCGATACAAGCGGATACATAATTCGTGACATCAATTACCATATATGGCTACAGAGGCATATTAGTGTGCGTGGCCTGATCGAACCCGACAGTGATTCTGATAGTAATTAATGCTTATTAGGTTGTTTTCAAAGTCATAGTTTAATTGGGTTCTAATTTTAATTTGTACGACTTTGTGTGTTTAATTATTGTCATGCATGTAATTCGTGTAATATTTGTTGGGCAACTAGAAATATACATTCCAGTATCGTATTCGTCTCAAACTTTTTTTTAGGCTTCCACGTGCCATGTGTGAAGGAAACACCTAGTTTGGGATTTTTCGGAGATGGTTTGCTACTTTCTGAGGTTTAATTGAATTTCTGTGCGACGACACAGTTTAATTATAGGTTGTACTGAGTCTACCCATAAAAAGATCCAGAATAGTGCCAAACTTTAACACAGGCTCTAATGTGCCCTAGGGATAAAAATTTTATGGAGGTGGATGACAAAATCTATTGGGTCCAAGATGAAATTCACCCTCATTTGTCGAATTCGAAACAAGAGAAAAATATAATAAATAAAAAAACTAATCAGAAAAACTACAGATCCTATATGGGGTCTTAATTTGGGTGTATATGCTTGCCAAAAAAATTTCAAGCTATTTCAACATAGGCAGAATATACATGTTTCACAGAGGTACATGTGCCCTTTCATCGAACCATGACTATACACATATGTTATCAAGGTTTCTGTGGTTCATAGGCATTCCGGTGTCGTATTGGTCTCAAACTTTTTCATAGGCTTGCACGTGCCACGTGTGAAGGAAACATCAAGTTTGAGATTTTCCGGAATATGGTTTGCTACTTTCTGAGGTTTAATTGAATTTCCGCGCGACATAACCGTTTAATTATAGGTTGAACTGAGTCTACCCACGAAAAAATCCAAAGTGGTGCCAAACTATTACACAGGCTCTAATGTGCCCTAGGGATAAAAATTTTGTGGAGGTGGATGACAAAATCTATTGGGTCCAAGATGAAATTCACCCTCTTTTGTCTCATTCAGTACAGAGAAAAATATAATAAATAAAAAAACTTATCAGAAAAACCTCAGATCCTGTGTGGGGTCTTAATTTGGGTGTACATGCTTGCCAAAAAAAATTCAAGCCATTTTGATATAGGCGGGGTATACATGCTTCACAAAGGTACATGTGCCCTTTCATCGAACCATGACTATACACATAGGTTATCAAGGTTTATTTGGTTCATACGTATTTCGGTGTCGTATTGGTCTCAAACTTTTTTTAGACTTGCACGTGCCACGTGTGAAGGAAACACCAAGTTTGAGATTTTCTAGAGATGGTTTGCTACTTTCTGAGGTTTAATTGAATTTCTGCACGACGAGACCGTTTAATTATAGGTTGAACTGAGTCTACCCACAAAAAGATCTGGAATGATACCAAACGTTTACATAGTCTCTAATGTGCCCTAGGGATAAGAATTTTATGGAGGTGGATGACAAAATCTATTGGGTCAAAGATGAAATTCACCCTCTTTTGTCTTATTCAGCACACAAAAAATATAATAAATAAAAAAATAATCAGAAAAAACTAAGATCCTGTGTGGTGTCTTAATTTGGGTGTACAAGCTTGCCAAAAAAAATTCAAGCCATTTCAACATAGGAATACATATGCTTCTATTTATTCAATATATATAAGAAATTTTTTAATATATATAAACAACACTGTCGGTTTCAAAAAACTGGCATTGATGAGAATAAACCAACAGTGATACTGGTTATCACTGTTGGTTTATTTTAAAAACTGGTAGTGATATTTAAAAAATTTAAAAAAATTGTGTCAGACCTTGGGTACGAGCTCGGGTCTCGGGCTGCAGAGTTTAGAGACTTAACTGTTGCGCTAGTATAGGATGTGTGTTTAGGGTTATTTACTTTTTCATTTTGACCTTGAGGCCGCTTAATAAATTATAAAATAGAACAAAAAAATTTAGACCGCGTGGGACTCGAACATGGGTCTCGGGGCTAAGTTGAGGGGTGTTAACCGCTGCGCCAGTAGGAGTTCGAAAGAAAATAAAAAGTTATCCTACTTAACACATAACTGCTACACCACATCACTATCGATTTGAGGAATGACCTGGCAGTGATGTACCCCATCACTGTCGGTTTACAATCAAAATCGGCAATGATGAGCTATTTCCATAAGTAATTAATAATTTATAAAAAACAAAAAAAATTGGGTCGCTTGGGACTCGAACACGGGTCTCGGGGGCTTGGTTGAAGGGTCTTAACCATTGAGACAGTCGGAGGAGTTCAAAATAAAATGAAAAGTTATAATACTTAAGACCTTACTACTAAACCACATCACTGCCGGTTTGGAGAATGACCCGACAATGATGTACACCCATCACTGTCGGTTTGGAGAGTTACCTGGCAGTGATGTACCCCCATCACTATTGGTTTTGACTTACAACCGGCAGTGATGAGATACTGGTATAAAAGAGGCGCGGGTTAAAATTATCCAAATTCATTTTAACCCCACTCCAACCCCTCCCCCCACGTCGCCGGAGCACCACCCGACGCTGTCCACCGCCCCACACCATCCACCGCCCTAAGCCGAAGCACCGCGCCATCCGTGCCCTCGTTCATCGTCCATGACGCTAGCCGTGCCCCTCCTCCTTCCCGGTGAGTGCGTTCAGGAGCACTCCCACCGCCGAGGCCTTCAGGAGCGCGCAGACAGCTGCTTTCCCTCCCCTATGGTGAGTGCGTGGCTCACTACTCGCTATGTGTTTGATGAAATGCCCCACGGTGTTAGCGCCTCATAGTAGCACTTCTCCCTCCTGGTTCCTACCTTCCACCACCTATGGCTAGTAACATTGCTGATTTTTTTGTATCACCCACATCACACGTATAATCATGGTCATCTCAACTCCATCTTCTGTGAGTATTAGTGGTCTCCTTACACCACGTAGGCTCGGATGCCAGGTAAAGAAAAAAAAAGCATGGACCTCGGTGGCTTCATGGATTGCTAGATAGAGCACGGGATGAGTAAAGTGACCGAGTCACAAGATGGCATAACATGGAGTGGTTGGGACAAGAAGAAAGCGACAAATATACACCGTGTTAGGAAAAATTAGTTCTAATACATCCACTCCTATGTGTATTATAGTTTTTAAGACAGTTGATAGTGTATGCCCACATTGATGATGCTGTTAGGGTATGTTTGTTTGTTCAGGCAAGAATCCCACGCATACGATTTTTAAATGTCTGGAACAAAAAATAAAGAGCTGCTTTGTGACTTCGGAGAGCATTTGCTGGTTTTTATGAGCTTTCTAGCATCCTTACTCAGATAGTCTTTTCTAGCAGATTTTAGATGATTACTGATGATGATGTATTGTGTGATCTTGATACAAACACTGTAGCTACATATTTAATGTTCAAGTACAAATTTGTGTGCTCTCGCCTCTCTGTCAATCAGGAGAAGAAATGATACATTTCAATGGCACAAACATGCACCAGCATCCCAAAAATGCATCTAGTTGATTTTTTTAATTTCATGGAAGATGTGGTTTTCTATTATTTGTTCATCAACCCTTTTATAGCAAAAGCCCCATTGACATACCTACAAATATTGTTCATTAGAGCAGTGGTATCCATAGCCTCATGTTTCATGTAGATTTCGATATAACAGTGTGTGGATTACCAATGCATCAATGAGAGGTTTTTTAGATACTAATGGCAATGTAAAATATGACATAGATAGGTGACACCTGAATAAGTGGATTTTATTAAGATATGACTATATAAGTCAATTTTAGCTTCCTCCAAAATTCATAAATCAATCGGTATAATATGACTATTAGGAGCAATGAAGAATTTGGTTATTCATCTTGCACATGAGCAATACTGACAATGTATTGCCGAACAATGTTCTTACTCTTAAGCTTCCCTAGTTTAGTGAGTTACTATTACCACTTACCACATGCCTAATTTACTTAAATGTATAGGCAACCATGGCATGGTATGTAGTGCATGTTGGTCACATGCCTGGGATTTATCGAACCTAGGAAGATTGATATGCTCAAGTCAATCGCTACCCTAGTAATTTGCACAAAAAGTACAACACAGAAGCTGAAGCTTTGAGGGCCTACTATAGTTATTCGGCCTACCTTGCAAACCATGGGCAACCGCCCTACTATGGTTCAATGAATGCAAACCATGGCCATCCACTGGCACTGGAGATTGAAGAGAAGCCACACGCAGGAGATGTGAAGATTAGGAGAATTTCTCCTTGGTCTTGGAAAGATGTCATGCTTCTATTTATGGCTATGGTCATTGCTTTTCTTATTTGGAAGTTGATGTAGGCTTAGTTTCGTAGAATAGTAGGTGGACTTTGTTGTATGTGGTCAATCAAACAATGAATTTGTTCTAGGTGAACATATGCTATTATTTGACTTTGTTGTATGTGGACTTATTATTAGACTTTGCATTAAATATATTATATATATGTATATATATATGAACATATGTTATTAGTAGTTGTTCACATCCAAAACTAACCACGATCGTGTCACGCCCATGACTCATCGTCGCATGTTACCCCATCGTCGAAGAACAGATCAGCAACAAGAAACGGCTGATATCGCTGAGATGGGAGAGCCACATGATCCGACAAACAGTGACGGTGTCAATCAGGATGGTGAGAACGAGTAGCCATGGACCCCGTCAAAATGACCAAGATGGCCAGGTAACTTTGGTATCATGTGACTATGTAGCCACACACGCTAATCAATTGAGAGGGTCATAGCTTACTTGGTGTCTCTAGCAGGAGCCTCTGCCGACCAAGGAGCTAGAGGGTTCAGGTAGCAGGAAGGCCAGATCCAAGTGAGGCGTGTCAAAGATTCCTGTTGGTAGGAATACACACTAGCATATTACTGAGTTCAATGAATTCGGGGATCCACTCTCACTGCCTATAGCTTTGACCAAATACAAGACTATTCTCAGGTTACTTATTAGGGACTTCATCCTGATTAGGTATAGGAAGTGGATTGGGAAAGATGATGACCCGTGGAGAGTTCCCGAAAGTGAGAAGGTTTACATATGGGATATCAAGATCCTAGAATATTTCACTTTCCCAATGGAGTATGACAAGGAGTTAGTCAAGAAAAAAGCAAAAGAAATCATGGGGACATGCTTCAAGAATTTCAAGGGGACATTATACAAGAATTTTGTCCTCTAAAATAAAGAGACAAATTTCGATGGTGGACAGTTTAGCAAGCAAAAGGATTTCAGGTAGGATTTCAAGGAATACAGGTTATCTAAGGAGTACTTAGAACTAAGCAGGAAGAATAAGGAGAACTCGCAGAAAGCGACGAATCCTCATCATCTCGGCTCTTGTGACTACGCCAAAAAGATGCTAGAATTTGAAGCAGAACTTCAAAAGATGGATCGCCTTGCTGAGGAAGGCGTTTAGGTTGAGACTACCGATTGGGAGCCTAGATCAGTAATATACTGTATGGGGAGGAATGTACGACACGCCGAGGACGGGAGCTTTAGCTCCACAAATGAACCCTTGAGCAAACTCATCCAAAGGATCTCCTAGGTATCTAAGGAGGTGAGGCAGGGGACTCGCACATCTAATAGGGAGAAAGACGTGCTCACCCAAGCACTTGGAACCAAGGAGCACCCTAGTCGCACTAGAGGAACCGGTGTTGTTCTTTAGAAACTAGCATTCCCCCAAGAATCTAACACTTATCGAAGTAGCTCGAGGGGTAGAGCGGAACAGGAGGCAGAGTATTTGAGGCGACTAAAAGAGATGGAAGACAGAATGGAAGCACGGATTGAGACGACTGTTGAAGCGCGAGTCAAGCAAATTTTGCTGTCTAAGGGCTCAGGAGTACCACAAAACCCTACTCCTATTGCCTTTAGCCCACAGTTTAGGGGTGGCAACAGCTGTGGATCGACCCTGCTCGACAAAGAAGAGACGAATGTGTCTCATCCGGTGGACAGCATCACTAAACCCGTTAATATCAAGTTGTACATCCGTCAGGAATAGACAAAGGACAAGATGGCGCTTGGCCAGGCTTGGCCTGTGGGAGATGGGACAATTAATGGCTGCCCAATTCCACAGGGGTACGCTCGCGTCACCATTGACAGAATACTTGATAAGAAGTATAACAAGATACCCATTGAGTACTCCATAGCGGAAGATAGGCCAAAACTTGGTCAAAACAAGGGCTCTCAAGTGTCCTAGTGCAAGCGCTTCATTAAGCTTGACCATCAATTGTCCTCTGATGATGAGGACGACTGTGAGTCTTCATCCACCCACGATGATCACTCACCATATCCCAACAGAGATCACTCTCCTCCTCATCCGGAGCCATCACCCACGAGAAGACAGAGGTCTCCTTCTATTCTGCCACGTCTGACTCCATCTTCATCAGCCCCGAGAAAAGAGACTCCTCCTCCTCCTCCATCTTCATCAGCGTCGGGAAAACAGAATTTTTGTCGTCATCCCCCTCCTCCTCCTCCACCTCAACCCAAAATAAGATCAAGGACATCCCCGTAGTCGTAGAAAAGGTCCTTGGATTCGGTCGCTAATGCACCCAAAGTGGACCAATAAAAAATAAAAAGGTCGTCCAGTGGCAGCGTTACCACCTTGATGAAAGAAAAAATTACAGCACACATCTCGAAGGAAGATTGTGTTAGTTTCTTCAATCTCTGTGCCTCACTGCCTTCGTATTTGTTGAAGTCTGAATTCTAATGTTTCTCCCTTTAATATTGCTCAGTGTTCGGAGAAGACATTTCGGTGGGACGTAGGTCCCATTTAAGGTTGTCGAAATGGAGGGAAAGTACCTATCACAGCCGGCGGGAAACAATGAATGCATGTTTTATGTAATGTGGGCAATACTTCGCTACATCGGCGGAAAATCAGAAGAAGCCGATAAGTTGGTGTGTATAATCCCCATTTCATTTATGTCTGTTAATAATTCAACAAAATGATTTACTGTTTCTCTTTGGATATCATCTTTTTTGAACGACAGCGTAAGAAATATAACCACGAAAGGCTGATAGACATGGAGATCGTCGCACTGCAATCGGAGCTAGCAAAATTCATCTTAGCCGAGGTATTGGAAAAAGATAGAGTATTTTTCATTGCACAATCCGTGAAGTACAAGGACCAGTATGGCCAAGAGCGGCTTGCCAGATTATTGTAAGAAGTCCAAGAAGCATTGCACAATATGTGAAGTCTGAGAACATTTCTTTTTTATTTTGAGGGATCGAGATCTAGATAAAAACATTTGAATTATGACCATAACATTTGTAATGTTTAATATTGATGGATATGTCGTCTACGTAGCGTATATAAAGTGAAACCTGATTCCATGAAAAATATAAATTAAAATAAATTATAAAACAATAAAATGTGAACGGGCCCTCACTGCCGGTTAGCAACAAACCGACGGTGTTGTCGTAACTATCACTGCCGGTTAACAACAAACTGGCATTGTTATCGTAACCATCACTACCAGTTAGCAACAAACCGATAGTGTTAGCTTGCTCAACACTGCCGGCTTGAGCCATGAACTGACAGTGATGGTTACGACAACACTGCCGGTTTGAGCCATGAACCGACAGTGTAGGCTTGCTCAACACTGCTGGCTTGAGCCAAGAACCGACACTCTTGATGCAACATTCACTGTCGGTTGGGACTACAAACCGGTAGTGTTATTTAACTGGACACTACCGGGTGGACCCAGGAACCGACACTGTTGGCTGTCAACCCCCATCACTGTCGGTATGCCACTGTCGGTTCAAAATCCGGTAGTGAAAGGGGTTTTTGAACCGACAGTGATGTCCATATCTAGGGTAGTGTCATATAAGCCCATCTCATGAATTTTGGTGGAACCCCCACATTCCTCATGCACATATTTTACCAATTAATATCTTTGTGTGGATGAGGTGATGATGGATCGACCTATTTCATTTCACAATCCAAATGAAATAAAGAGAAGTGATAAGTTGACCCTCAAACAAAACACACCCACCCACAAAACGATGTTATATTAGCAGAGGTGGGATGCCCTTAGCAAGATGTGGCAACTGCCCCGGCTACTCCACAAGTGCATAGGCACCCCCTCCCCTTCAGTTCCTAGTGCGGCATGGTGGTTGGATTTAAAGTTTGTGGGGGCGTGTAATGTACTATTGTTGGCATTGATCAAACTAAGTGGACAAGACAACTGAGCATATAGACAAACAAGTATGACAAATGGATGAACCGGTGAGTGGATTAGTTAGTCTAGCCCAAGAGTCTAGGATGGCGCACTTTTTTCCAAATAGCTAACCACCAACCCATCAAGCCCAAACAATCAAATATTCATCTGGCCCAAATGTTCAAGCATCTCTCATCTCTTTGTTCAAATAGGCAGCACAAGACGGACCTATCGTTGCCTAACTGTAAATGTTCAAATAGGCAGCACAAGACGGACCTATCGTTACAACACATGTAGCCTTTTGTGACATTTTGTCATATATCCATGACACACACGAGATGTAAATTCATATGTTATCTATCATGCGTCTTTGAAAGGATCAAGCAAGGTCTAGAGATCAAGGGTGGGTAGGCCTGTAAAAACTTAAGCTTGATGCAGCAGATTAGCGGAGTGTGGAGGTTCCTGTTGACGGTCGTTATGACATGATTTTACACCTTTGAATGATCTAGCATACTTATAGTATATATCCATGGTTACTTTTTCCCTTCTATATATGATCTTTAAAATCAGTTTTGTAGTGCTAGCTTCTTATATGTGCATGGTGCTACATCTATAACCACAGAATACTACCTTGAGTAAATGTAGAAAAGAACTAATACTTATTTATTCAATGCTAGCCAAATGAAGAATTAATCTATTGTGGAAATGCATTGCACAATTCTGTTAAGTCACAATTATTCCATGCATGTTAAGTCACTATTGTTCTATTCATGTGTTCGCTTGGCAATGATTGACCTAACCAGTGTTCAATGGAAATTACGTAGTATCCTCATTGGAGTTTTGTGTGGTCTACCTCTTTAGGATAAAAATATTGAGTTGAACTAATCATGTGTCATTTTGACTATAATGCTATCCTAGAGTGATGAAATTTTTGCTTTACATGATCTAACTTGCCGGGAACATGCCCAACTAGTTTGGAATTGAATTTGAGATATTATTCAAGGTCGACTAAGAAAGGAAGAAATGGTGGAGTAACTATATATACTACGAAGTTGCTAGATCTTTCTTTTTATATATATATAAAGGAAAGCTTTTATTAAGATCACAAAAGCAATAAATCGAGTTGATACAATATAGGGAGAATAAAGTCTATTTGTTTGGCGCACAGGATTAATTGGCAGATTCCGCCGGCTAAACGGACACCGACGCGCGCCGGGCTCCTTGGCCGGTGACTTTTGGCGCGCACTCTCGTTGTCGGTCTGTAGTGTGGACGATGCCCTACAGTCCGGCCGTGACAGCTTCGTAAGTGCAGCAGATCCTTTTTTTTCTTCTTTTTTTTTCTGATGGCAGATGGCGACTGACGATCGATAGATGTACGTCTTGTGTATAAACCACTACAGCAAATAAATTATATAGGCGGGAGCATGACCCAACAGTCGAACACCTCACGTCGTCGTACACGACCAGATTCAGCTTTTTTTGTCGAGTGGCTGATATACACTCGGCAAAGTCTTTACCGAGTGTTACACTCGGCAAAGGACGCTCGGTAAACAGTTTATCGGCAAAGACCTCTTTGCCGAGTGCACAAATCGTCGTGACTGCGAGCGTCATCGTGACGGTGGCTTTGCCGAGTGTTAAGGTCAAGCACTCGGCAAATGTCGTCGCTTTGCCGAGCGCGTTGATTCAGACACTCGGCAAAGCTGGCCGCTGTGCCGAGTGCCACTGGCAAGACACTCGGTAAACAGACGACCTTTGCCGAGTGCCTTACACGTGGAACTCGGCAAATCTATCATTTTTGCCGAGTGCAATGGCCTTTGCACTCGGTAAAGCATATTCCCAGGTAGTCACTTTGCCGAGTGTTATGGCCATTGCACTCGGCAAAGTGACTGAAAACAGCCTTTTTATTTGTTTTTTTACATCCCATCCAAACAAGCAGAAGATATATATAACAAACATCACCAGCATCACATATATATCATTAATAGCACATATATATCATCAACACCACATATATATCACAAACGTCACATATATATCACAAACGTCACATGTCTCACAATATAACACAAATAAATTCACAAGTAATCCAAGTGCTCCATCATCTACAACTATAATTACAAATAGAAGTACTATTAACAACCACAAGTATCATCATCAAGATGACCAATGAGACTGGTTTGGTGAAGGATTCGCTGAAGCATGAGGATCGTTCGATGCCGTCGATTGATTCTGCACAAAGGAGAAGAGATTGCATATATGAGACAAGATAAATATATACCATACATGAATAAAACTTTCATACTCCACTAGGTTTGACCGTAAGCATGAACATACAAACTAAAACATTTATACTCATAGAAGTAGAATAGTGATGAGGTGGAGGTGGAGGTGGAGCGAATACCAAAATGTTGGCTTACCATTCTTCAATGAATTATAATATGAGTAAACAAGAGCAATATGCTTCATGCATAAATAACCACTTATTAGTTGCGCAAAATAAATAAAATTTATCCTTTAGGATAATAAATCCTTTCAAATGATTATGGGGTAAATAAGTTACAATATCTAATATCTTCTAGATAATGTATCAAACTTATACTAGAATTTAAATACTTATAGTTCTTGCTTAGTGGATTTTCAAATTATATGTTTTTCAAATCTTTAGGATTTTAATTGTATCACTAAATAATAAATCCAGTCTTACATTTGGTATTTATGGGATAATTCAATTGCCAAAATCAGCATTATTCTTATACTTCTATGGTATTTAGAGGATATCAACACTTCATTTGCTAGCTTTTGATATGCACTTTCTGAGTGTTTATATGACACCTTTATGGTGTTTAAGATTTCTCATTTTCTTTCTCTCAGGTCTATATTCATTTTAGGGATCAATGGTGTTTATTCAAGAATTGACTGGTAAATCCTTCACGGATTAGTTCCTTCAAGGATGTTCTTATTTTCGATGAATTACATTTTCTTCCACGAGATATATTCTCTACTGCATGAGATATTATTCTGAGATATACATAATGAGATAATGTTATTTACTTCAAAGTCATTCGATGACTATTCCTTCTAGGACATGCTCTTCTTGAGACTTCAATATTCATTTAGGAATATATTATACCTTAGACTTCTTAATACTTGGTATGAGATTTAATTTTCATATGTTGCGATTTATATTCTTTAGGAACTATATGGATCTTCATAATCCACTTATTAACTTCATATTTCATAATCATTAATTTCATTTGCCAGAGTCATAGCAGAACATTTATTTCTTCTTAGTAGGAGATTCAACATCAATTACTTTCTTCATTGACCTGATATAATGGCTACATGCGACTTTACCACAGACTTTGTTTTTTTGGATCCGGGTTCTCATAAGAGAAATATTTGTAATTATAGAGATAGCGTTGTCAACAACTATTATTTTCTACCAATATTCTCATAATACGAGATTATTTTGTTTCTTTGTTATTTCCCAAACAAGATATGATTTGTTGTTCAACATACCAAACACTAATGATGCGCATGCTTAATGTGTTGGATTTTATCTTCATGATGATTCTCTTCATGAGGTACATAACCTTTTTCATGAGGTATTCTCTTCATGAGAATGGAGGAGTTTTGTGGGGATATGGCCCTCGGTATCCATAAGACAAGACATGGGCCGCACCATCGGAGGTGGCCCAGCCCATAAGATCAAGGCGTGCACAGCGCTGCTCGACGCGCACCGTAAAACATTGTATAGTACCAAATAGGATACTTTACTTGTAACCCTGCCCCTCCAGACTATATAAGGAGAGGCAGGGGTCCCCTAGTGGACATGATCCATCTAGATCTATCTACTATATCTCAATACAATACACCAAAGACACAAGATGTAGGGTATTACGTCATTACGTCGATTAGACGGCCCAAACTTGTCTAAATCGCTGTCTCTGTGTCTTGTGTCACCATCCGGTTCCTGATTACGCGCACCCCCACCGACAAATCTACCATCGCGGGATATCCCTCGGTGGACTGCCGACGATATTCTGTCGATAGTTGGCGCGCTAGGTAGGAGGTGTGCGCTTGATCCATGGCGAGCCAAATGGATCTCAAATCAACAGCGCGTTCTTGTCATCAATCTCATGGAGATCCATGCCGGTCGACGATGACGATTCATCGCTGGCTACATTAGCCCCCGCGATGTCACATCCGATCTCGGAACCAGCTCCAAGGTCATCTTCACCAACAACTCAC